>NW_022995083.1:0-124415 GCF_008704595.1 Diutina rugosa
TGCTCAGCGAAATTCCATTATCACTGTACAGTTCATCATCCGACGAGGAATCTTCGTTCGCACTTTCGCATGCTAAGCGAACGCTCTACCAACTGAGCTACACGCCCCGAACAATTTTTGGAGGTTTTGTCAAAAATGGATGACAATGGTGCTGATCACAATATTCAATTTTTCGTTTTATACTTTGGTAGAGCTTACAGTTTCACCCGCATACACATTCTACAATTATGTCGATCTCAAGTAATCCAATTCCAGTCTATTTAATCAGTATTTTCATATTAATAAATTCTAATTTGTGGTGTTGTTCTCGGGAAGATCTTCCACCGTCACCTCCTGGCTAAGCGGCAGACGACGGGTATTCAGCGGTGCAGTATTGGCCAGTACCGCTGCGGGCGGAGCAAGATTTTGCATGGCAATATTCCGTCTGTATTCCTCTTTCTTCACCAACACGTCGTAGTACTTCTCCTGGCGGCGATCAAGCAAGTAGCCCCAGGCAAAATAGCCCAAGGGAACGTAGCCCACTAACACCGCTTTGATAAACCACTCGTAAACAGTGCCATCCTCAGCAAACTTGAGCGACAAGAATAAAAGCACCATCTCCGCCACCACCAGCGCCGGGAACGTCACGAACATAATGTGGTGTTTAAGCCAAAAGAGGAAGTACGGGGTGGTTCTGAACTTCACTTTAAACGCATAGTAGGCGAAATGAACGAGATAGCCGAGACACCACAGCCCAATGAGCACCGAGTACAGGATATGCTTTGCGATCTTAGGGTACACGAAAATCACCCCGTAACACAACCACACCATTCTCAAAGCATTAACAACCACGGGCCAGCTGCCGTATTTGCCCTGAGACCAGTTGCGCCGCACTAGCCTCACCACCACCAACTCCGCCACCGGTATCACCGCCACGACGTGGAAGAAGTCGGCGATCCCCTGGGGGAGGAACCGCGTGCCCACGAGCGGAAGAAGGATGGCAAACCGCAACAAGCAGCAGAGCCAGAGCGTCAAGGCGGCACAGTCGACAAACCAGAGCAACTTGCCCTTCGTCAGCAACCGATATGACATTCCTCTCTCTTTAGCTTCAGTTGGTGCGGCGCGCGCGCCTTTAGACGCTTATCGATCGCGCGACTGGGTGCGACCATAACTAAAGCCCAGTCATGAAGTTGTGGCTTGTGGTGTTGTTTGCGGCGCTGTTGGTGGCGGCGTGGACCGCCGAGGACTACGAAATCTTCAAAGTGAACGACCGGGTGCGGGCCGATGTCGGCGAGGACGTCACCTTCTACTCGTGGCTCGACGTGTCGAGAAAAGCCACTTCCGCCGAGATCAATAAGGCTTACAGAAAGCTCTCGCGGACGCTTCACCCTGATAAGTTTAGAGGCAAGGAAAAGAAGCAAAAGGAAAAGCAGTATCAGACGCTTTCCGTCGTCGGTGGGGTGTTGAAGGACCCCGAGCGCCGCCGGCGCTACGACTACTTCTTGGACCACGGGTTCCCCCAATGGCGCGGCACCGCATACTTATACAGCCGGTTCCGTCCGGGGATTGCCGGTACGCTTGTCGGTCTCTGGCTCCTTATCAGTGCGTTCCACTACTTGGCAGTAACGGTTACTCGCAAGCAAGACAAGAAACGGATCGCTAGTTTCCGAGAGACTATCCGTCGCGAAGCGTTACAGGCTCTGAACGGTCTCCCTGATGGTCAGGATCGCAAATTGACCACTCCCGATGGTAAACTGTTTATTGTCACTGGCGACGGTAAGGTTTTCGCTGAGACTGACGACGACACTCGAGTTGAAATTCACGAAGACAATATTAGTACCAAACTCAAATTGAGCCAAACCTGGTTTATTCGCTTGCCAGTGGCGGTGTACAACTATACCATTGGTCTTGTCACCGGGTTGACGCTTGACCTCGCTCAAGACGATGACGTTCCACTGCAGAACCAGTCTGCCACTGACGGTGCTGCTACTGCCACTGCTAGTGGTTCGCTGACGAGAAAGAAGAAACCGCGGGGGAAGAAGATCAAGCTTCCCAATGGTAAGGTCGCCTACGCCAAAGCTTAGCGAGGGTTTCCCCCTTTGTAAAGGGGAGTTTCATAATAATAATAATAATAATAATAGTAAGATCTACTGCTATACATGCCGCGGCACCCGCCGTAACTCGTGGTCGTCGTCACTCCCCGCGTCCTCATCCTCCTTTACCTCCTCCTGCTCGTCCAATTCTTCCTCCGGGCTCTGTGGACTCAGCTCGTCACTGGTAGGGTCCACCGTTAGCAGTTGGTCGAGGCTGGGGTGGGCTTTTTCAATCCCCTGTAACTCTTCATCCAAGAGCTGGTCCTCAGAGGGTGGTGGTGATTTGGTAGTATCATCGGCGTGGTCGTTGTTCTCGTTTGACGGCAGGTTCGTCGGTGCCGGTGCCACTTCCGGTGAAGTATCGTGGACGAATTCATCATGGTTCAGTGGGTCACTGAGGAGAATAACGTGGTTAGCCTTATCCTCTTCCAACGCGTAGTCAGCGTCGGTCTCTGAACGCGTGTCGTCGGCGTCTGCCCCCAATACCACATTATACACTTCACGCGTCTTGAGGAGGACATTATCAACAAACCACTCCCACTTGTCCAGCGTCACCGCCTCGACGATGACGGGGGAGATGAGGTCGGGCTTGTACAAGTTGGTGAACTTGACCACCTCCTCAGCGATTAAAATGAGGTGGCCCATGTACCCGGGCCTAAACTCGTCGTCGTGGTGGTGCTGATACAGATCAACAATCATTTGGACAAGGTGGCCCCGCTCACGCTTGAATAGCTCGACAATGAGGAACAGATTGTACAGGTTGAGCTTACCATTGAAGATCTGCTGGATGAGGTCAAACACCACGTTGTGGAAGAAGTTGTGCCATGGGTACTCGGTGAACTTGTTGGTGATGTTGATCAAGATGTTCAGATCGATCAACTTCATCTTGAAGTAGTCGCCGATGCACGGGTGTTTGCGCATGGCAGCGTCCCTCTGCGGTCCGACAAACGGATTCTCCGCCGATATCAGCGGTTCCTCGTCCTCCAGGTCGTAGTCGTGGTCGATGCGGTCGATCTCGCGCCGCACGTCGTCGTCGTCCCACAGCACGCTCAGCAACACCTCGTCCTCCAGGTCCAGGTCGACCAGCATCTTGTTCACGGCGGCGGGGAGCAAGTCGTTGAGGGCGTAGGCCAACCGGTGGTCCTGGTGGGCCCGCACGTGGTCCCGCACCCGCATGATCTCCTGGAACCGCCGCAGATTGAGGAGGATCATGTTCAGGCAGTGGAGCAACTCGGCGATAAGCTCGGAGATCTTGAACTTGGTGTAGCCAAGCTGAGTGTCCTCGTCACCCTCGGCCGCTGGCTGCTCAATAATCGCGGAGAACGTATCGAGATAGCCACAGAGAATCTCAAGCATGCCCCCTAAGTATATCGGGTCCCGCGGCCCCGGAGGGTTCTCCTCAAAGTCTTTGAGCCACTTAAACATCACCAGCGCATTCACTTCGCCGGTGGTGCCGTTAGCATCGTCCAGGTGGTCCAAAGCAACTGAGTACGGCCCACAGTTGAGGTCATAGTCCAGGTTATTTTTGCGGATAACCTCAATGATGATCCCCACACAGTTGATGAAGCCCGGTTTATTAGTCCACCCAGGGATCTTTTGCGGGGGTTGGTAGAGCATCACCTCCTCCACCATCGTCTTTATGATCGGCGGCAGCACTAACTCTCTCGTCAACGGGTTAGGGCCAATATTAGTCTCCAACGTCACTGCCAATGCCGTGTTACTGGATATAGTGATGAGCGCTTTGAGGAAATCGGTAGCACTCAGCTGGCGGAAGTAGTGGTCAGGATTAGGAACAAACGCCAGCGGTGGATTTTGCGAAAACCATTCGGGGTCAGGTTTGAGGATATCCACAAGTTTTGGGATAAGGCCTTGCGCCAGTAACGATTGCACAATACCTGTAGGCAGATCGGGTTTATCGGTCTGGATCACCCGCAAGAAGTAGTCCATTATCACCGGGATATCGATATTCGACACAAAGGTGTCCACAAGGTCGGGCTGACGACGGATGAAATTGAGGAGTTCAATCAGGTTAGCGTCCATAAGCTGGTCTAAAATGTGGACGACGTGGTTGACTGTAGGCAGCAGTTCGTGGAGACCGGGCATCAGCAAGATCAGCCACAACTTCTCCATCGCCGGTGTTTCAATGATGCGGTTCAGAATGATCCATATATCAGTAGACAAGATGTCCAGAGCGGTTTGAAGTTCACGGATAAACTTTTCCTGAGCGGTTTCCTCTCCGTGTTCGTCGTCATCGTCATTTTTACACACCAGAGGGTCACGGGCCACTTTATCAAGAGGATCATCCAGGAAATCAGGTGAAAGCTCACGGGTCACCGACTCCTCAAACATATCCGCCAGTTCAGAGGCTTTGCTAACCGGCAGCGGGTCCTTGGTGCCCGGCGGCGGCTTCCTTGTCGGCTTATGAGTGGAGATGGGAATATGGTCGTCCGTCTCTGCCTCGCCCAAAAGCACTTCCTCAGTGACCTCTATCTGCTGGTCGAGTTCGCCTCTGATCTCTTTATCGGACATCGCCACCTTGGTTTTATCAGGCAGCTCGCGGATCAATTTCTGTAATACTTCGTCCTCTCGCCGGCGCTCATCCTCAAAGAGTTTCACTGAGCGAACCAAATAGTCTAGAAGACCGTCCAACACCTGCGGCTGGACGATAATCTCCAATAGTTTGACACCCTTGGTCTGGCTGGGCTCTTTATCGCCACCGTCGCCCTCGTGGTGGCTGGCGGCGCTATTGGTAGCCACCGACGCCGCCAGCGAGCCGGGGTCATTGGTAAACACAAACCCCGCCGCCAGCTCGCTGAAATTGCCCTTGATCTGGTGGAGTTCGTAGACGATCTCTCGCGCCAACTCCCGGTCGGCCACCAACTCCAGTGCCAGCACCGCCAGCGGCAGCGCGTGGTCGTCCAAGAACTTCTGGAGGCGGCTATGCAGCGCCAACGGGTTGGAAAACGGCCAGAACGACATGGCTACGGACTGGCTGCGTGCAATATGGGTCCGCGCTGTCGAGGCTGGAGTCGGGGTGGGACAGCTATCGTGGGTGCGCACAGTGGTTGCATGGCCGTTATAGGGAGTCCCCGGTGGGGAATTGGGGAGGGTACAAGAAGAAATTGACTAGTTTGACACCACTACGTTACTAAGCGGGTTTTGCCGATATTTTTGGTGATTTTGTTTGAATTTTTGGCACCACTCTGAGTGGGTTTAGCAATCGTCGTTTCGCCGGCACCACCGCCGCACCCGCTCGCCGAAAACGGTAAGCCCCACTTGGCTAGGCACACCCACACCCGATGGCCAGCGAGTTCCCTAAATTTAGCCCGGCGAGCAACCATAGATCATCCGGAACTAGTTGTTGCGGCGATCGGGTGCTGCCTAACCCAAATCTCGGAAAACCGTCGAGCCCCTGCCGCTAAAATCCACCAAAACACCGGCTTAGCCCCTTAGCTCTCTCCTTAACCACCGAGCCTTGCTCACGACCGATTTATGCCCGCAAACGAGATGATGCGCTGCTAGTGGCGATAACGGTGAGTGTCGGCGACGCACAATGAGGCCACCGCCACCACTAAGGCGAAAATTACCGAATTTTACTAATGTAATTATACGTGTCGGAAGTGTCGACAGTGTCGGAAGTGTCGGAATGTGATATATATGTATTACAATTGTTTCGTTCATTCGTACGGATCACCACAACTTAATCAACCCTTGCCAGTCGCCACGAGCACGACGGTTCCAGTAACTCTCGTGCCCGGTCTTGTACACCCACTCGCCTTGGTCAGGACCACCAGCACCCACATGCTCGAAGAACATCGGCTTGTAGGACTTACCTTCTTCTTCAAACTGTTTACGACGGGTTCTTTGGTCTTCTTCTAACTTCACCTTCAATTGTTCGGCCTTGTCGACGTTACCTTCTTCGTAGACTTGCATATCAGGACGCAATCTCGAGTCGGTAGGCGCAATCTTGCCGTCTTCAATGGGGGTGATCTTGTTCAAAGTACCGGCGAATTCGGTAAAACCGAACTTCTTCTTCGGCGGTTGCAACACCTTGCCGACGTGCCAGATCTGGGTGTTGGTGTGGCTGCTCTTCAACGTTAACAGCTCGGTCCACTTACCCGTCACCGAGTAAGGAAGTTCCTTCTTGCTGCCGTCAAACGCCTTGATGGTGAGGTCTTCCAGACGACCGGAAAACATACCACCCTTGGCGAAGTCACACACCGCCTTGTAACCCTTCAGCGACTTGACGGTGAGCTCAGAACTTGGCTCGGTGTACTTTTCACCAGCAATAATGTTCTTAAGCAACGTCAGCGGCGACGTCCACGTGAACACTTCACCCGTTTTGCGGATGGTAAGCTTGGCGGTACCGTTGGTGACGATTTCGGCATTCTTACCCCAGAAAGTCTGGTTAGGCGACGGGGCGTATTGGAACGTCCAGTCGCTGGTTTCGGCGTAGTAAGCAAACACGGGGGGTCTATGCAGCACCTTTTCCAGGATCATTCTGAGGCCCTTGTCTTCACGCACAAGTTCGAAAGTCTCACCCAACAACGGGTTAAACGGTTTACGGTTGTTCCGTTCCTTTTCACGCTGCAGCGACATCCCACTAACAGCGAACGCCGCGATACGCAATATCCGTTCACCGTCATCATGACTGTCGAGGGCATTGTCGACAAGGTCACTGTACTCAAATTGTTCGGCAAACTTTTGCAAAATAGTGAGGGGCTCGTTCATGTCCACGGGCATGGCAATCGTCGAGAGATCCTTACCGATGTTCTTACGCACAAACCCAAGAATCGAGGGCGGCTGGTGTTCACAAGCAGGAATGTCCGGGTTGCGGTGCACGGGGTCGTGCGGCAACGGGTAGAGAGTATGGTCTTCGTCTTCGCTAGCGGCAGGCTTACCATGAGCGGCCTTATGGTGGCCAGCAGCAGCAGCCCCGGCGCCAGCAGCGCCAGCAGCAGCGGCGCCCGCAGCAACACCCGCAGCTTCAATTGACGGTGAAGTAGACGGGGTGCGGTCCAATTGGCTCTGGGTTTCATCCAGCTCGTCAATGGGACCGAGACCGCGGCCGTAGCCCAGCAGTTCCGAGTTCAGCAGCTCCTGGTCGTCGTAGTCGTCGTAGTCGTCGTCGCTGTACTCGTCGCTGCTGTAGTCCAGGCCCAGATGGTGGTGGCCGTTGAGCATCACCACTCCCAGACGGCCAACGTCGTCGCCTTCGTCAGCGACCAGAGCCACGTTACTGGCGTCGCCGCGAGTGCCGTCAACGATATCGTCAATTAAGTCAAGCACGTCCAAGTAGATATCGTTAACGTCGCCGACAACGTCGGGGTCGCGCTCGCTGGTGAGGTCCTTCAAGTCCTCAAGCTTGTTGGCGATGTATTCGAGCTCATCCAACACGTACTGAGTACCGTCTTCCGATACACCCTGGGTAAGTGCAGTCAGCGACCGGGCCCAGTCCTTCTTCAGCTTAATCTGGTTAAAGGCGTCGACCCAGGTGTTGAATTCCTCGTTCAGCTGGGCCCGCAAGTCCCAGATTTCCATCCCCGAATCAATGACGATCTCGCGGTTCTTCTGGTTGGCGGAAATCATCAGCGTCTTGATTGGCATTTGCCCCCGCAACTTATTCTCGCCCACCTTATAGTACGACAAGGTGCCATACTTGAACAGCAAGATGAAGTAGCGCTTGGTGAACCCCTGGAGCTTTTTCCGTTTACGTTTGAGCAACACCCCTTGCAACAATTCCCCTTGCTTTTGCAGCCCCTGGGTGCCGATGTGCTCGAATCCTTGGTCGGCACTGGCGTCGGCGCCCTCGTCGTCATTCAGCACTAACGGAGTGGCCGCCACCAGCAGCGTCAGCAGTTCGATCACCGCCGAAAACAACACTTTTTTCGCGATCGTTTTCGAAAACGAATTATCGAACACAAACGCAAACACCCCGCCCTGCTGCACCTCGAGCTTGCCGTGGACGGTCTCGTTGCCGAGCAACTTATAGTAGTTTTTCACCAACGTCAAGTCGGTGCTGTTCAACAAGTTGAACGTCCCCAGGCGCTGCTTCAGCTTGTAGATCAGCGACGTCACCCGGTTCACCAGCAGCAACAGCTCCAGCCGCGAGCGGCCCGAGTGGTCGTCGCTGCCGTGGTCGACCAGGTCCTTGATGTCGACCCCCAGCGTAGCATCTTCCACCTTACGGTAGATGGCAAAGTTGATCAGCTTCTTCTGCGGGGTCACCTGCCAGTCGATGACCAGGTTGTCGGCGGCGTGGAACCATTTGATCAAAAAGTCCTTCGAGTGGATCTCCAAGAGTTCCTCGTCCATGGTAGAGTCGTCTAGGCCGGGAGACAGCAGTCGGCGCAGTTTCAATTGGCTAAAGAGCAGTATGGTGGGCGGGTGGGGGGTTGTTTATATATGGGGGCACCAGCGCACATGAAAAGCCCCGTGCGGCCGAGGGATAGGGGGCAGCGAGCGACACTCAGCGATTGTTATCCAACCAAGGCAAATGTGAATCAATTAATGATAACTACACCAATTAAAGTTATTTAGTTATCCCCAGTGTTTGTTTAGTTTTGGTTTCTCTAGGGGTTGGGGGAGGTGGCTGGCAGTGGGCCGAGCAAATGTGGGGTATGGGTCACTTTAATGAGCACACCAGTTTAGCCCACGCTGCCGATATCCGGGGATCAATGTGACGTCGTCAATATGTGTCCATTACAGGCATGATAATGGGCCACGGGGGTTCGCAACCAGCTCTCTTTGGGGGGGAAGCGGGGCACGGAGGGGGGAGAGCTATATCCATATTGGGAAATCCCCCTCGCACCGTACAGACACCCACTGTGTTGGCATGAACGACGCCTCACATTTCAATCCCTAAGTGTTTATTACTGTGGCTTAGTATGGTGGTGTAGCTGGATATGAGGGGGCTCGGAAGTGTCTGTTCCGGCCTCGTCCTGTGATCCTATGCTGGAAACCTGTCACTGTTCGCGTGAGCGGTTTGACCGTTGGATGACGTAATCGCACCCCTTCATGTAGAGAATTGAGCCCCAGTGACTTCGGCGACTGAACCGGGAACCATGAAAGGAAATCGGAAAAAAAATAAGTGGGATCGACCGCTTGGCAATCCTCTTCGTCGTCATTACCGCTTTGGGATTTGACGTCCAGCAGCGAAGCTTCGTTATCCCCGTAACCAGCCATTCGCCGAGATGGGGGGAAGGTCCAGCATTCCCCACTTGAGGCTCGGGCAAATCTCCGCTTCGTGCGTATTCTACGTGGCTAAGAGATGGATTTCCATGCCTCTGATCCTGTTATAGGAATAACGTTCAGAAATAAGGGATCGTTTCATGAAAAGGGTGTGGGTCATTATCATTATCTAAAAGTGGGGAAGGAGGAGAGTCCATCACAAAAGGGTCTATCGAAGCAGGGGGTCGACGCCGGGCTCGGCTTTCACGCGTAGCGACCGCGTCCCCGGCGGCGTTTGGTTGGCGCCATAGCGGTTTTCGCGTATCTCGCGTGCCTGCTCCTCCATCTTGATCTTCTTCTTCATGTCGGCCTTTTCCTTGGCCTTGCGCTTCTTTTCGTTTTCCTTGCCAATGTAGTCGATGGCCCCGGGCAACCGCTTCTCCTCGGCCACAAGCTCCTGCCGTACCAGCTCGGCCACGCGTTCGTCGAGCTTGCCGTCGACTTGGTACCACAAGTAGAATGGACTGGTGCGCACGCCAGTATCCATGATTCGCTGCATGTACGCTTGCACCTTATCGACAGCGTAGGCCAGGTTCACGTACATCGGCACGTATTTGAAGGGGATGCCGTGAATAGTAAACAGCACCGGAGTGTATCTGGCTTCAGGCTCCACCGGGCGTTCAACGCGCTTGGGACCTTTAGCAGGCTTGCGACGAGGTGGCGGTTTCCGCCCACCCCGTCGCTGTGGCAATGGGGCAACTTCTTCTTCAGGTTCAGCACCGTTGTCGTCTCCGTCGTCTTCGCCTTCTTTAGCTTCTTTGGCAGCAGCGGCTTCCTTCTCAGCGGCTTCTTTCTCCGCCGCTTCCTTATCAGCGGCTTCCTTTTCAATCCGCAGTACTTCCGCAAGATAATCATCGTATTTCTTCTTCTTCTCTTCGTACACGTCAAACTCGTGTTGGTTGTGTATCCAGAAGAACAGCCAAATGATGTCGCGGGTATCCAGATTATCGCCATTTTCATCTGCGTTGGTCTGGGTCTCCGGCTCAATTACCTCGGTTATCGCCCACTTGGGAAGCTGGAACCGCACGTTGGCGTTTTCAACAAACTCAAACACGAGGGTGGCGTCGTGGAGATAGCGTTCTTGGAACGCCGTAAGCTTCTTGTCGCGGGGGAGCTTCAGCAACACCCGCGGGGGCTGCGGCCGTACCTGGCGCGGTACGTAGCCAGGAGGATACTGTCCCGGTGCAATATTCTGCAAACCTTGGTAGTTAGGGTTCACGAATTGCTGACCCTTGGGGGCGGGCGTCGGTGCTTGCTGCTGATCATCGCCACCTTGTTGCCCTTGCGGTACTGGCGATGCTGGCGACGATTGTCTCAGTTGGGGAGTGCGCACTTTGCTGCGACCTGGAGCTGGCGAATGAGGCGATGACGGTTGCGGGTGAGGCGTGGCCAGCAGCGGCGTGGCGTCGTTTGTTTCTGCCTCCTCCGAGTCTTCTTTCTTGGAGTTTTCGCCATCATCATCGTCGCGATCACTTCCGCTTCCTTCTTTATCGCTTTTCTCGGCATCAGAACCCTCACCTTCTTCTGGTTCGGCAGGAGGAGGAGGCTCGATCTTTGGTTCGGGTCGCGGCGGTAACGGCTGCGTGCCTGCCATACCACTCAACGGCATCTGCATAGGCGGGGACTGTACTGGTTGCGGCAGTGGTGCCGGAGGGTTCACTGGCACTGCCAGTTTAGGGAGGACACCCCCAGGATACAAATGAGCATGATGCGGCTGAGGACCCATGTCTTTCGCTCGCTTGATATATTCCTGGAACGTGACAATTTGCGCAGCACTGGCCTTCCCCAGAGCCACCACCTTCATGAGCGCATTCAACAGCTCATCGGTGCGGGCGATGGCGTTAAGGTTACTGATCATCACCACGTTATCCGGTGAGTCCATGCCGGGCGGTTGCGCCACTGCTGGTTTGGCTGGCTGATGACGAGTGCCCCCGGGAGCCATCGACAGAAGTGCCGGGTCCGTCACCGGCTCAGACAGGGTGCTGCGATGGACAGAGGCTACGCGAGGGCGGGGCGGGCCCGCTTCTGACGGCGGCATGTTCTTTTTCTGGTCTTTTTTGAGGAGCTTAGCCTCCTCCCTTTTCGCTTCGAGCTCCTTTTTGTCACTGCGAGCATCTTTGGCGATAAATAGCCGCACCTCAAAGTTGTGAGGGCCGATGGTGAGGGTGGCGTCGTGGAGTTTGACCATCGAGTCACGCGCCGACACTTCGTAGCCAAGCACGGGCTGGCGACCACCCACAAGCGCGGGATTCTCTTTATCTTCGGGGATTTCTTTACCCAATTCTGCCATTTTTCGCTGGTAGTTTGATTGACGAAGCCAATGAAGGCGAAACATTGGCGCCACGTTGGCGTAATTATAGCGGGATTTGAGGAGCAGTCGGTAGAGGACCCCAGAGTCCTTCACCGTCAACGGTTGCTTCAAAACTTCGTCGTAATCGCCGGGCGGCTTAAACGACACCGGGAGACCATTAATCACATCGAACGGCCGCACCACCTGCTTCTCAAGCTTCCGCTGCTCCTCTTCAATCTGCTCACGCCGTGCGGTCGTGATCCGCCGGCGTATTCTCGGAGGCATTCGCTGCTAACAGGACAGACACCGGCAATCGTCGGTGGGTGGTGGGTGTGGTGGTCTGCTGGTGAGATAGGTTTTCCTTCGCGCGCCCGGAAAAAATTGGAGTCTAGCGACGCGATGAAGTTCAAGAATAGATGTAGAGTGATGTGGTAAATAGTGGTTGATTAAATGGTTCTTGTAAATATGATATCTGTATTCGTGAAAGTCGGTGTGGGTTTTTCTTAGAAAAAAAATAACCCAATTCAAAACCTAATTTCCAACCTTAATACTAACTTTATTTAACGCGATTCACACTGGTAGCACCATAACATAAAATTCAATTACTTTTGACTAACACCATTAATTAAATTTCTCTATCAAACTTTTTACACTCTTGCGATCCTGTAGCCGTGCTGTCTCCACATTCTCGAGCCGTCCCCACTTTTACGTGTGTGCACGCCGGTTAGATGCACGGCTCCAATGTCGATGGAAGCGAAGCCACATCCCCTCGTACACGTTCAAACGACCTAAGCCATGAGAGCTACCGCCGTGTTAGCCACTTTTTCAGTGGCGATTGCGGCCATTGCCAACGACCCAGAGCGGTCCTTCCCCACACTAGCGCCGTCGCTGTGGTGGGAGTCCTTCAACTACTCGTCGCTTGCCAGCCTGCCATGGAAACCCCTGAAGATCAAAAAGGCCCACGATAAGCGCAAAAAGGTATACGATGGCGAGTGGAAGCTTGAAGAACCTTATAAGTATCCCAGTGAGAACGCCACCAAGGGTTTAGTGTTGAAAACCAAGGCGGCCCACCACGGTATCAGCCGCTGGTTCGACGAGCCGTTCACTGTGGATGACGACCACCCTTTAGTGGTACAATACGAAGTTAAGCTTCAAACCGGGCTTGATTGTGGCGGGGCTTACCTCAAGTTGCTTGACTATAACGCTACCGACGCTCAGCCTCAGTTTAGTTCCGCCACCAAGTATCAGGTGATGTTTGGTCCTGATCGGTGTGGTTCCAATAACAAGGTCCACTTTATTCTCAATCGCAAATCACCCGTTACTGGGGTGAGCAGTGAAAAGCACCTTGTGGAGCCGCCAATGGCCCGCTATAACTTGCTTACCAACTTGTACACCCTCATCGTTGATGGTGACCACTACGAAATCAGAATTAATGGTAACGTTGCCAAAGCTGGCCGTCTCACCGAAGAAGGCACATTCTCGCCGCTGCTTAATCCTCCTGAGGAGATCGTTGATGAAAAGGACTTTAAGCCTCTTGATTGGGACGATCGCGAATACATCCCTGATCCTGACCAAACGAATAAACCTGACTGGTGGGAGGAAAAGCATGGTCGTGTATACATCCCCGACCCTAATGAAACGATGCCGGCTGACTGGTTAGTCGATGAGCTGCCCTATATTGAAATTGAGCGTGACCAACCTGAAGACTGGGACGTCGACCGTGATGGCGAGTGGGAAGGGATGCGGCTTGTGGTCAATCCCAAGTGCAGAGAAGTCAGTGGATGTGGCCCCTGGGCGGCCAAGAAGATTCCCAACCCTGATTACAAGGCGAAGTGGATTCAACCCGACGTGAAGAACCCTAACTACAAGGGCGAATGGCAACCCCGCAATATCACCAACCCCAAATACTATAACGATACTCACCCGTGGCGTCTTCTGCCCATTGGCGGGATTGGCTTTGATTTGTGGAGTATGAACCCCGATATCCTCTTTGACAATATCTATCTTGGCCACTCTGTCGAGGAAGCAGAAGCCATCGGTAACCTGACCTTCCTCCCTAAATTCCATCAGGAATTAGCTGATAAAAAGCTTCGAGTTGCGGAAGAGGAAGCTGAGGTGAAACCAGCCCTGCCTCCTCCCCCTCTGATGGAAGAGCTTATGGAACAAGAAGACCACAGGCCAAAGTCAAACAATTTTGTCGTGAAGTTTTTGAGACATCACTTGTCGGAGGTGGAAGAGATTGCCAAGGGGCTTTTCTTGAAACCCATCCCCACCATTTTCGCTGACCCTGTCAAAATCATCATCTACTTCTGCGTGTTTGTAGTGTTGTTCTCGATTGGGTTTGGTGTGGTCATGGCATTGATCTTTGTTGTGACGGGCATTGTACCTGATGGTCCTCCTCCCGAGAGTTTGACTCAACAAGTGGTGAACCAAGCCGTTGATGCTGATGCTAGACGAGATGCGGATGCTAAGGCGGTTGAAGACACTACTAAGCAAGTGGTGGAGATTATCGAACAAGATGAAGACGCCGTAGGCGTGAAAGAGACTGAGGCGGAGGCGTTGGCTAAAACCAGTACTACCACTGCGACTAAGCGCCGTGGTCACACTGACGAGACCTTGTGAACACAATTGTATAGATTGATTGAAATTTGGTGTTTTTTTTGACTGAGATTAAGCTTATAAAAAATTCGACTATGACAGAGTTTCGAACAACTTCTCAACGTCCTTCTTGAGCTTGCGGTAGTGGTATTGCACGTAGATTCCGTGGGGTTGAGTGTTGTTGTAAATCGTGGAGATTGCGTCAAAGATTTCCTTAATCGCCTGCTGTTGCTTTTTCGTAGGTGAGTGCAATAACGTTTCATCGTACACCTGCTGACACATCTCTAGCAAGTCGGAGAGCTCACCCTGGAGGCCTATCCCTTGCTCGCCACGAAGTTGAATGCGCCCTAAGCTCTTGATGACGCTCTCAAACGAAGCATCGTCGACCGATTCTTGCTCGTCGGCGGGGTCTTCCGGGAATACGTCAAACAAGTTTTTGCAGAAGAAGTCCATCTCCTCTTGGGCCGCAAAATCAATTGACTCAGGCGTCGAGCTCCGGGAGGGCTCGCCTTCAGCTTCACTGTCAGGAGAGTACATGTTGGTAATGGAATTTATATAGCGCAGCGGTATCTCAATTTATAGATCTCATGATTAGCTAAAACTTCCTAAAACCCCTGAACTCCCTTGTCGGGTCAAAACTTTCGTCCAGCCGTTAGCTGGAGCACGCCAAAGACTCAAACTCCGCAGGTGATTTTAAGGACTTAGTTTCGGATATGATCCCAATAAATTATATCTGCCGCGGAGGTGCAGGTGTATTTTGCAGCCATGATACTATGCACACTTCAAGTGTGGGCAACCCCGTGAAAGTCCAGGTGAAGGGTTGGATTCTATAGTACGATATAATGGATATGAACGAGTTTTTATCACAGGCGACTTTATTCCGGCGCTTCAGATCACATTCGATAATCTTCTTGAAATGCAAATGAAAGTCTAGGAAGAAAATTGCAATTTACTACAATTGTGTTTAAGATGGTACCAACTCACGAAATACATTGATTTAGTCATATTCGGTCATGAAATTGAACGAAGCACAATCATAATAACGTATCCGGGAGACGTTAATGAGTATTTACGATCCTTGTCTCAATACCGCTCGCTAACTACTACGTGATCAATCTAAATGGCTTTCAAAAACGTATATGATAAGTCATAGTTGTCCAGTTGAATCAGAGTAAACACAATTGCTTGATTTATCAATCATAAATCATCATTTCGAGGGTTAAATGAGTGTTGGCGCAATCATGACACCATCTGTATGAGTCCATGCACCAACTTACTGAACCAACTGTAGCACCCACGTTATCAATCGCGGCGCCACTGAATACATAGAGTCTACAGTCGTTTACTAAAGCTCGTTCACTGATATCGATCTCGGCATTGCTGGGTTGTGACCCCTGGCCACCACCTAGCGCCCCTCCTTTTGCATCACGCTTTGCCATCCACAAGATCACTACACACTCTAATGCTTGGGCTTGACGACGACAACCAGCCTATCTATCAAGTGGTGTGGCGCAAACCGGTGCGGCGGAGATGGTGGTTGCTAGCCGCTATGGCGTTCATGGTGTTCACGTTCCTTGGTCTGTTTGTTCGCTACCAATCGATTCTAAGCAAACAACAACAATTGGAAGTTCGCTTTTACACTCAGAACATCAGATTTGACAACCAAAATTTGGACAAGGGTGAGCAACCGTGGCTGGAGCGCAAGCACCAACTTATTCGCTCTATCGAAATCAATGCTGGCACCGCCACTCAGCCGGTAGTGGTGGGGCTCCAAGAAGTACTCTATAACCAATTACAGGATGTACTCGCCGAGTTGAACCGTCATGATCTGGGTAAGTGGCTGTATTTTGGTAAAGGCCGTGATGATGGCGAACACGGAGGCGAGTTTGCCCCCGTGCTCTATCAACCCCGTCAGTGGAAGGTTAAGGATAAACAGGTTTACTGGCTTCTGCCGACACCCGATCGGCCTTCCAAAGGGTGGGATGCGGCATTGAACCGGGTGGTGACCGTGGTGACGTTGACACTGAAAATCCAGCCCATGGTGACCATTAAAGTGCTTGTGACTCATTTTGACCACAAGGGCGAAGAAGCCAGACGGCACGCCGCGTCATTTATTGGCGACATTATGACCAATTCCACCGAGCCAGCATTTTTGCTTGGAGACCTCAATACTGAGCCTGATGATGAACCTTATAAAGTGCTTCATCTGTTAGGATTAAGGGACTCGAAGAAGTTGGCTGGTAAGTACGCTTTTGGAGAAAAGTATACCTACACCGGCTTCAATCATGCCAAGGAAGAAAACACCTTGATTGACTACATCTGGGCGCCTCACCTGGCGTTTTATCGTAGCTCTCTTGATGAGGGTGAAGTTGAGCAATCAGCAAGAGATGAGGTGGAAGTGGAGCTCCAACGATTTGGTGTCTTAGCCAACTACTACCAGGGCCAGTATTTTAGCGACCACCGGCCTGTTGTTGCTGACTATCGCATCACCTCGACTCTGTTCGGTAACAACTAAACATTATTATACACGACACCAATTACATGACCCCCATCTAGACTTTGTAGAGTGAATCGTTTTGTCACTATGCGTAACTAGTAGATGCATTAGTTTTAGGTCGTATCACCAATGTTTTGCCACTCTCCTTCACTTGAATCGCGTGACGATATTGATACAGTCTTCAATTTGTATTTCAATGCAATATCTACAACGAATTAATTTGCTTTAATTAGCCTAATACACTGGTGGCTCTCTCCTCGTGGCGCTACGTTAAGAGATCGATTCGTGCGGGTGCGCACGCTAATGAACCTCTGGCAGTTATGGATGGTGGCCCTGGTGGCCTCCGCTGCCACCGTACACGGACGAGTGGATAACGTCCCGGAGGATATCGTCGAGTATCATCAGCAGCGCAACATTGTTGTTGCCAACGATGCCAATTACCCGTCACGAATCTCGCTCGAGGTGTTTGAAATCGGCAAGCCCGAGCCGTCGCTAGTGCCAGTGTTTGGCGATTATTCGTTCACTATCGAAGACTTGAAACCTGGGAACTACTCAATGCTCATCAACTCCTACGACTTTGCTTTGAATCAGGCGCGGTTGCGGATTGACGTCGACGAAGACGACTCGGTGGAGGTGTACCCTGATGATTACGTGTTGGGCACAAACATCACTGCTGCAGTGGCAGGGACATCTGAGGATCCCGTCGTGTTATCCGTGATATCGGTGAAGAACTTCTACGAGACTCCTAAGGGGTCATTGATGGGCCTCATCATGAACAGTCCGTTGGGTCCGGTTTTCAAGAACAAATGGTTGCTGGGCATCTTTATCGCTTCGCTTTCGATGCTTTTGGCACCTAAGCTCTTGGAGATCTTTGCTCCCGAGGTCGCCAAATCGATTAAAGAGGCTCAGGAGGAAGTGAACCGGGAACGCCAACAGGAACGAGAGGCGAAACTCGCCCGCAAGGCTCAACAAGCGAAGAAATAGATACCACTTCGGACAGTGACACAGCTCGTGAGGCATTGGCGCAGGTGTATACTCGTAAACTTTTATTCTGTGGGATATATTCATGTAGAGAGTGGGCTGGTGGAAGAGGGGTACACCGATACTCGCAGCCGGTGGATGATTACCTCCTGCACACAGGCGCGACCCGGTAACCAGCTCAATTTTCCTGTTGACAACCGTAACGAGCTCCCATTTGAAACCTGCACCAAAGCAATTGTCGGGGTTATCTTGAATACTTAAATAAATACCTCAGGCCCAATACCACACCTACACGGCCAGTAACGCCCTTAACCGCTCGTAATCTTTCATCTTCATGTGACGCACCCCTCGGGGCACTCGACGCCCGGATACGTCAGCGGAGCCAGCCCCGTCGCCATCATCGATTAACGACCCGGCGGCTGCAGGCGCGGCGCGGCGGGTGCTATATAGAAGCAATAGCGCCCCCTCGTCAAGGCGTCATAACTGTCGTCTGTATCGTCAACCGCCGACGTCCCAGCACCTCTCAGCGAGTCTATGGTGTTCCCCCAGCTTGCCGCCAATAAGAACCCCCTGGCCACAAAACGCAAGCTCGTCTACAAACAGGATCCCGACGGCGTGTTCCGGCTCCAAAAGATCGACAACCGCCCCGTGACCCTGCGCAGACCGCTGGACCCGGACGACGACCTGGACAACGAGCTCCACGAGTGCCCCTATACCCCAGTGGCACCGGCGCTGCCACCTCAACAGCAGCCAGCGGTCGAATCACCCCCTACTCTGCCTGAAGCCAGTCCCACCCTCACGAAAAAAGCCCCCATGATGCGCAAGCCCTACTACACCACCAAGGTTATCCCCGTGGGCAATGGCTATCGAGGTCGCCCCGAGCCGCCGGTGATGATGGAGCGGGCGCCTGGAGCGCCGCTCCCTGGGGGTCCAATGGGTCACGCCCCGCCGCCGCCAATTACTGGCGACGGAGTCGATAGCATCGAAGAACAGGAAATGCTCGAAGAGGAAGCCTACATGCAACAACAACAGCAATTGCAGCAGCAGCAAGACGGACCGTGGTGGACGAGGTTGGGCGCCATGTTTAGGCGATCGCAATCGCAAGTTCAGGACCCAGGGGTGCCGCCACTGCCGGACCAGGCGCTGCAGATGACGCGCTTCAACCTCACGCTGTTTGCCATTGGCTTTTGTTTACCGTCGCTCATCTACGTGTTCCACTCGCCGCTCATGCGGTCGTGTGTGCTCATTCTGGCGATCTTTATCATGATCGGGCTTAACCAGGTGTTAGCTCCACACCGCATGGTGCCCTATGCGCGCAATTACTGGCGCCAGCGCCGTGCCGCTCAGGGGACGGCGGCGCCGGTGATGATGGACGACGACGGGCCCGAGTCGCTCATGGAGTACGGTGACGATGAATACCTCGTTGATGAGTACGGTAACATCCTCGACGGTTATTACGACGAGTACCCCGACCCGGACACGCCGTCAATTGCCTCGTCAGTTGACACCTACGGGTATCCCACCCGGCGGCGCGCGCTGCACCAACCGCCAATGGCCCGACAACTGCCGGTAGCCCGCCACCATGTCCGCGCCGAACTGGTTCCGGCCGACATGCACGTGTACCCCCCTGGAGGTAGGGTACCGCCAAAGCGGAACTATCCTCGAGAACGGCTCAATCTGCGCGCCGACGGCGCCCTCCCGTTGCCAGAAAACACTACATACCACCAACGAGAGGTGCTTCGCCAGCGTGAGATTGAGCGTGACCACGAGCGCGAGCGTGAGCAAGACATGCGCCACATGGACTTGGCCAACCGGGTGATCAAGGTGAATCTGATTCATAAGAAGCCCACCATCTCTAAGGATTTGCCGATGCCGCCTCACCATCACGTTAGTGAAGTCCCATTGATGAACGAGGTGCGGAACCTTGATCGCGACGACGGCGACACCATGGGCTTGCATCGCAACAATACCGTGGGCTCAAAGCGCAGTATTTTGGGAACGAGAGCAAACTACAACCGCTTCATGGCCAACGTCGACGACTATTAACTTGTATATGGAATTAGTGAAGTCTTCACGAGTAATGAGATAGTTAAACTACAAGATTTATGAGTTTGGATTGTCAGAATTGGACTGCGGTGCGTCCGATTGGATATGCACTTAGAAATGCATGTCATGAGAGATGTAGTTATTAATATTATTGTGGAAGCTTTCAAATAGCCAAATCTTGGGCCAGTCAAGTCCGCATTGGGATCAATTGATGTCAAGATAAAACAGATAGGAGAAGTTTTTGGGACGTTAGTTGTATCTCCTCCAATTGGCTCGCTTCGTGACCGTGGATGTTATCATTTGGGCTGCATCCGGATTACTCTGATGGGTGCGCGATTGTGAGTAGCTCAATTCCGGGTATAACAACTAACCACAATAGAAACTTACAATCTTGTAATGGAGTTTCAATTGACCCTAACAATTGCTGTAGAGGAAGCACTCTGTCAGTAAACCCAACCCCAATATAAGGCTTAGGTAAGCGGGAGCCCGCGCACTATAATCACTTCAAATTCTCACAATGGCAATCACCAAACAAATCTCCGGCTCTCGGTCATTGTTTGCAGCGGTGGGCAATTTTCGCCAAAAAGGGGCTTTTCCTTTGTTGTGGTCGTATTTGATTTCAGGTCAGGCGCCGACCGAATAAAAACGTACATTGCTTATGGCTTAGAATATACACACACACACAGGGGCTCATCACTTCCAAAACGGCAGCGTCTGTTTTGATTGACACGCAAAATTTTCCTCATTCCCTATGATCGTCGCCGTCTCCCAGACAACGCGCGGTGTTGCCAAAGCTTTTTAGCACCTAACACTAATGCACTCACACGCACGCCTAATTCTCCCATCTCATCAGATCATCCCCATAGCCGTATGGTCGGTTTAAAGTGGTAGTGATCCCGATACTCTCGTAAGCATAGAACCGTTCGGCAACGGTTCTGGCTCTTGGCGATAAATCATCGCGCAATTTTCGGTCCTTCTCTTGTAAGACACGGTGGGCAGAGTACACGTCGTTGAGCCTGCAACTGGGACATGATCTCAGGCGATCACGGATCAGGCGCGGCGACTGAGGGCTGAGAGGATAGTGACCGATGGTAAGAAATGCTATTTTCAAATCGGAAACCCCCATACGTTGCCTGTTGTTTACATTGGTCATTGTTTGTAACCTGTCGTTTCACCTTCCCCCTTTCAACAATCCGCCCGGGTAAACATCCCTGCCCCCCGTAATGTTGCCTTTGAGCACAAGCCTCCCAATATGCAGCGCGTAGTGGCTGCAGATATTTTTTTCAAGCGCGTACTAAGAGGCCGGTATATATTGTTGGCAATACCCGTCGGGCCCATCAGTACCGCCACCCCTTACCCCATGATGGATCTGCTGGCTAAGCTGGCACTTAAAAGTGCCAACAAATCGCTACCCCACTTGCCCCGCCTGCGGCTGAGCCGGATGCTTCGTCAACGACTCAGTCTTGCCCTGTTCAAGGCGCTTCCATCGGTGCCGCTGCCGGAACTGCTGGTGTCGCTGGTCGACTCGATCATGGACCAGACGCTGATACCATCAGTTGAATTTGACTCAGGTGTCATTGACTTTGAAACCGACGCCAAACCCACACCGACTTTTAAGGACGCCTCCCTCCCCAAACACCGTGACACCGTTGCCGGCAACAGTTCCCGTCGCACTACCAACCACTGTAACATCACTGAGTTCATCGACTTGGTCTACGACAATGCCCCGCCCAAATCGCTAGCGTTGAACGGCGCTCTGAGTCGACAGCAGCTCGAGGAAGAACGCCTCGAGGACCTCCAGATCGCCCACAAACTCAGCGTGGCTAACGGCAACCACTACACCACGAAGTTGCGG
This sequence comes from Diutina rugosa, assembly GCF_008704595.1. Taxonomy (NCBI): domain Eukaryota; kingdom Fungi; phylum Ascomycota; class Pichiomycetes; order Serinales; family Debaryomycetaceae; genus Diutina; species Diutina rugosa. The sequence continues at coordinate 21,570 of NW_022995083.1, forward strand.
CGGGTCCGCGGCGTCCAGGTGTTGGAATTGGCCCCTATTGGTGCCACTAACAACAACTGGTTGGATATTGACTACAATGCGGCGTGGCTGGAGCCCTACTACCAGCCCATCTCCCTCGACTAGCCGCCTCAACGCGTGATATACCTACTTATTTTCGGGAAATTTTTGGGATACAAAATCAACAATTAAACTTTGGGCATTCTTAACGTGCGTAGCCGACGTACCGTAGTCGATCTCACTTAGTAGGGGTCTCCAAATTGAAAGGAGGGAATTGTCTTTTAAGTTAATGTCATAAGTACAGCAATACCATTAACATGAATGTCATGCTAACACGCTATTCAATTCAATTAATTACTTCACTTTCTAGCAACTGATGCCCATAGCGTCGTATTGTAACTCGCCGCGGTATCTCGTCTCTAACCTTAATCTACTCACCAATGCCTCACCACCAACTCGGAGAATGTAGCCATTGGAGAATCAATGTGTTATGGTCAGGATACGAACTACCAATCAGACATTCTCTCAACCTAAAAAATGGCGTGCTTTGTCTAGCTATCATTGAAATTCCTAATTCATCATTAATTCACGTACGTACAAGCAACAAGAGCGGCGATTTAGGCCCATTGCTTGAATTGGTTAATCAAACCGTTAGTCAGGGCGTCGTGGTTGTCAACAACGCCCGGATCCGCCAATTGGGGTTCGATCTTCTTGGCAAGCACCTTACCCAATTCGACACCCCATTGGTCAAAGGAGTTGATGTTCCAGATGGCACCCTCAGTGAAGGTCAAGTGCTCGTAGTAGGCAATCAACGCACCCAAAGTCGCCGGGGTGATCTTTTGCGCCAAGATCAGGGTGGTGGGGCGATCACCAGAGAACACCTTGTGGGGCACCAACTTGGGTTCAGCGCCTTCAGCCTTCACTTGTTCAGCATCCTTACCAGTCATCAACGCTTCCGATTGGGCAAAGAAGTTCAGGGCAAGCATACGTTGGTGCTTGTTGTTGTCAATGGGGTTGTGCGATTGAGCAGCAAGGATGAAGTCAGCGGGGATGAGCTTGGTGCCTTGGTGCAACAATTGGAAGAACGAGTGTTGAGCGTTAGTGCAGGGCTCACCAAACAAAACCACCCCGGTTTGGTAGTTGGTGAATTGCAGGGTGCGGGTCACCAGCTTACCGTTGGATTCCATCAGCAATTGTTGCAAGTAAGCGGGGAAGCGGTGCAAGTATTGGTCGAAGGGGGCAACAAGGTGGGTCTGGGCGCCGTGAAAGTTGTTGTACCACACCGAGAGCAAACCACCAATAGCGGGGATGTTCTCTTCAAGAGGGGCGTTCAAGAAGTGGTGGTCAACGGCTTGAGCACCCTTCAAGAACGCTTGGAAGTTTTCAAAGCCAACGTAGATAGCCACCGACAAGCCGATAGCCGACCACACCGAGTATCTACCACCGACCCACAGTTCGAATTCAAACATGTTCTTGGGGTCAATGCCAAACTTGACGACTTCGGCTTCGTTGGTCAGCAAAGCGACGAAGTGCTTGGCAATGGCCGATTGGTCGTTGGCCTTCTTCAAGAACCATTCCTTCGCCAGGTTAGCGTTGGTGATGGTTTCGGCAGTGGTGAAAGTCTTCAGGGCAATCAAGAAGAGAGTTGTTTCAGGGTTCAAGCCCTTCAAGATTTCGGCGAGATGGGTACCATCAATGTTGGAGACAAAGTGGGCGTTAAGATCAGGCTTAGCGTAGTGAGCGAGGGCTTCAGTGACCATGACGGGACCAAGGTCGGAACCACCAATACCGATGTTGACGACATCGGTGATCTGCTTACCGGTGTAACCCTTCCACGAGCCGTTACGGACAGAGTCGGAGAATTCCTTCATGTGGTTCAACACCAGGTCGACTTGAGGCATGACGTTCTTGCCGTCAACCGACATGGGCTTGTCGTCCTGGTTCCGCAACGCCGGGTGGTACACGGCACGGTCTTCGGTGGTGTTGATGTGTTCACCCTTGAACAAGGCGTCTCTCAATTTTTCGACACCGGCTTCCCGAGCCAATTGCACCAAGTTGTCGAAGATCGACTTGTCAATCAAGTTCTTGGAGAAGTCAAACAAGATCTTTGAACCATCGTAGTTGTCGAGGGTGAACGAGAATTTTTCGAACCGTTCAGAGTCGTCCTTGAACGCCTGGCGCACGGAGAAATCCTTCTTTTGCTTGAATTCTTGCTCAAGCGCCTTCCACGCGGGCAAGTTGGTGGCGAGGTCAAACAGAGTAAACGTGTTCGGGTTCATGGTTGGCAATGAAGGGTGACTGGAGCCTCAATGGATGGGGGATCAACCAGGTAATATATGTCAAAGGGTGAGAGGCGTCCGGCCCACCGCGACGCATTGTGTGCAGGGGACATACCCAACCCTGCTAGCGAGGCCCTCCCACATTAGTAAGGTCGCAGTAAGGTTTGAGGGCAAGTCAAGCCATTACTAAAAGTATGGTTAGCTAGGGGGTGAGGCGGTGGAATAACCACGTTTTATAATTACACTACAATTACACCCACCACCGTAAAAATGTGGAGATGGCGGAGATTACCGCCAGCGCAATTAACCAAAAGGTGAGATATATCTGGCTCACTTCTACGCGAAAGGGAACGCTTGTGGCCGAGTATATCTATGGGGACAGCAATCGCTTGCTCCCGGTGCCGGCGATTAGCTATAGCTAGCTATACTATCGTTTGCAAAGCGATGAATTGATCCGCAATTGGCCAACCCTTTGTGATTGGTGGAGTTAACCAATAAGGAAACCTTGATTTTGCAAGCATATGAATTGGTGGCGCCTTCCGTCCGGGGCCCGGGATATGGGTCCGCCTCAACGGTGGTTGTGAGCGGGGTTCGCCGCCCAGCCGCACCCGGGGCTTAATTGCCCAACCCCCCTCACTCATCAGCGACTTTTTTCCGGTACATATTGGTTACACGCCCTGACCACCGACGGCCATGTGTGCACCACCCTCATCACCTTCCCTCACCCCCCGTGTGCTAATAGATGAACGACGACGAACGGGCCCTCATCGAGGCGGCGTTTGCTCGAGATGGCATTGCTCATAAGAAGCTGGCACCGAGAAAGCGAGGCAATAGGAAACTGGCAGAAAGAAGGCCTGCTGCTGCCGCTGTTGCTGCTGCCGCCCCCTCCCCCCTGACTCTGGCGCCTTCGTCAAGCCCGCTCTCCCTCGCTGACCGCATCGGCAAACCTCCTCCTTTACCAGATACTACAACTAAAGATACACCTGACAACAAGCGCAAGCCTGCGCCTCAGCACGACCGAGGCCCCCGTCGTCATGGCCGCGGAGACCACCATGGTTCTGAGGGTCGCCATCATCACCACACCAGCGAGCCGGAACACGATAAACCTAAACGCGCCGACGCTCCTAAGCGGTCGGAAGGCTCAAAATCTGAAAGACACCAGCGCAATCGCCGAGGGTCGCGGGCAAGCGACAATGCCCGAGATAACGACGGCCCCACCAATGCTCCCCTCGACAATAACCCTCTCGCGAAACACTTGGGCTTGGTACTGAACAATAGCGATCTCGAGAAGAAGCGATTGCAAATGAGGAAGAAGTTGATGGAGAAGAAAAAGGCCAAGGAGGAAGATAAGGATTTAGACGAAGCGGAGAAACTATTGGCGTCCTTGGACATGAGTGGCAGCTGGGCCGACTTTGAATGACTTTTAATGATGTATCACTATATACTAATCTAGACAACTATTAGATTTTCTAAAAAAAAATTCTAGTCAACTTCTAGAAGATAAAAACAACTGGACGAGTTGGGAATCGAACCCAAGACCTTTCGCATGCTAAGCGAACGCTCTACCAACTGAGCTACACGCCCGTAACGGAAATCAGTGAGATCAGCTTTATAAACTCAAACAAACATAGTGTAGTCACGTCGTTTTGTCGGCAAGATATCAAGAGTATTTACCTCTCATAGTGATATATGCCGTTCAAGGTACACATATATGTCTACCAGACCCTCAAAATCATGCTTTAGAGGCTCCTACTCGAGCCAATTTCCTGGGCTATCTCCGACATGTAAGCTCGGTTATTTCCTGCCCCCCGCATTATTTTCAGCTCCCTTCGGAAAACCCCGAGGTGAACTATATAACGATTGCATACATCCCTTCATCTACCAATACTACTATTCCATGCTGTTGAACCGAGGTGACCAATTCCCAGCTGGTGTTGAGTTTCAACACGTCCCTCTCGACTTGGACAACGTCGACGTCATGAACCCGTTGACCTGTGATCGCCCGATCCCGTTGAAGATGGACAACTTGATTAGTGAGTTGGGCGACAAAAACTTTGTTATCGTCGCTGCCCCAGGGTCGTTCACCCCTGCGTGTACTGAAAACCACATCCCTGGTTTCTTAAGCAATCTCGAGAAGTTGAAGCAAGACAAAAACATCGGTGCCGTGATCATCATCACCTTCAACGACCCGTTTGTGGTGAGTGCCTGGGGTAAGTTGTTGGTGCAGGCCGCTGGCTTGAAGAAGGGTAAAGACTACCCCAAAATATACTTTGCCAGTGACATGGACGGCAAGTTCTCTGGTGCTCACAACATGAAGAAAGACAACGGTCGTCTCGAGAGATACGCCTTAGTGGTGAACGCTAAGACCCGTAAGGTGGGCTACTTGGGGTTGGAAACGAAGATGGGGGTGTCGGTGTCGGGCGCCGATGAGGTGTTGAAGGCTAAGTTGTAATTACCATAGGGAATATAGCGTTCATAACGATGGCAATGGTTTTATCGTAAATAATAGTATATAAATGCAAAGCCAAACGGACTTAGGCAAAGTCATCATCAGCAGCAGTAACATCACCGAATTCCCAACAACCGACATGATCGCGCTTCGCTTGCGCTTGGGCCTTGATGAGGTCCTGGTCTTGGCAGTTCTTCTTGACGATCCCGTACCCGTCGGCCACTAACTGCTTATTGATGGTGTTCAGGAGATCACTAATGTTGGCCAGATCGTAAAGGGTACCTTCGTACTCAGCCACCGTCGAAGGAAGAGCACCGAGGACCAACTTCTTGTCAAAGCACAAGTCCTCGAGAGCTTCGATCGACTCCGTCAAGTAGTCAGTCGGCTTAGAAGGAGGAAGGTCAACATTGCTGAGCACAGCAGAGTGGGCAAATGCAGGGTAGGCCGCGGTGTTGAATTGAGGCGGCAACGCCCGCAACAGCGAAAGCGGCACTTCGTCGACGTTACCGAAATCAATGTGCTTCACCAAGTATTTACCAGTAGTGCGGTCAAACGACTGCACTCTAGCCCGGTAGTACTTCCCGTTTTCGAACTTAGCACTGACAAGCTCACCCTTCTTCGGGCCCTTAGTAAGTTGGAAAGGGAGGTTTACTGACGATTGCAGCGAGCTCGGGTGTTGTTGGTGGAACTGATTGAAGTCGAGCTTGAACTGCGAGAACTTGGCGCTAGTCGCAGCATCAATCATGTGGAACGAAATCACACCCTGACCATCAATGTCAACGACTTCGATATCAAAGAACTTGGGCGTCTTGGCGGCCACCAGCATTTCTTCAAGCGATCTTTGCGCTTGCTCAAGCTTGGCCTGCTCGGCATTAGCGTCGTAGTTAGCCCACACTCCACGTTTGGCATTTTTGGCAGCAGTCTCAGCAGCTTCAAGTTTATCAGCGAATGGGTTAGCGCCCACACCAATGTCGTGAAGCTTTGCCAACCCTTCTTCCACCAAGTTCACTTGCACCGGAGTCGCGGCTTGTTGGTTGATGTACAAGTTACCAATGAACCCGCCGACCTTGTCAGCATCGTAGACATCAAACTCCACGTTACGTTGCAACAACTTCTTGTTCAATTGCTTCACCCCTTCGTCGTTCAAAAGCCCCAGCTTGTCGTTAGTTAAACCACCCAAAATCAAGGCAAGCTTGGTACCTTCCTTAGGGTTAAGTAACCGCACTCTGTTGGTCAGGGGGACGTAGTCGACATAGTATCCGGAAATCCGGCCCTTTTGCTTAAACCCGTTGAAGAAGGTTTTGGCCTTGGTGGCATTTTCCGAAGCATCAACCACCCGCGTGCCGACGGTGAGGATTTTCTCGATATTTGTGGAGTGGATACCCTTCTTCGCCGTCTTAGCCTCTTCTTCAATCTCTACCAAGCGGTCCCAGTTAAGCGAACGTTCGTGAGCAGTGGCCTTGGAGTGTCTGAGCACGGTGGCCAACCCTTGGCTCACTAAACGTTCCAGCAAGTCCTTGCCAGCGACCTTAATCGACACCATGAATCGAGCATCAAAACCGTGCTCCGGGTTAGCCTCATGGTTACCGTCAATGTAAACTTGAACCGGCTTCCCAATAGTACGTTCACGGGCGAATTCCTTAGCCGTAGCCACAAGCGCCGCCTGCGACGAGCCGGCGGTGGTATCATTAGGACGAGGCGCCCGCACCGACGCCAATTGCACGGTGATTTCCAGATCGTCGGCTAGTCTAAGCACGTAGGTGTCAGCAGACACAACCTTGGCCACAGTGGCGTCAATGGTGGCCCCTACGGCTACTTTAGCCTTGGTACCGGTATGCAGGGGAGCTTTGGCACCAGAAGCCGTCTGTTGAGCAAACATCCCCTTGCCAAGCGCCTTGGCGGTCAATTCAGCCTTACGGTATTGCGACATCGTCTGAGACCCCACGAGCGTCAGTTGCCAGTCGACCACTTCGGCGTAACCCTGATCCAACAACGCCTTGGCGATGTTGTTGCCCAGGGGGTGGTTGAAGTTACCGATGGGAACGCCCAGCTGAGATTCGCCGATGATCAGTACGGTGATGGGCGAGGTGGTCGTCATCAACTTGTCCTCGACAAACACCTTTGCCAAGTTGGCAATCTTTTGTTGAGCAGGCTCGTCGGTACGAGGACACTTGATACCTCCCAATAAAACGGCAGTGACAATGTGTTCGGTCTCGGAGACAATGATGCGAGCCATCACTCTGTCACCGGAGATTACCCGTTCCACGACACATGGGAGGGGCGACAGCTTCAGCTTCGACTCAATTTCCGGGGTGATCGAAACTTCGGTGGGTTCCAGGTACAGCAGAGACCACGTGCCCTTACCCTGGTGCTTGGCCAGGTCCTGGATCTGCTTCAATTCGTATACTTCGTCGGAGTCAGGCACATTGTCCTTGACGTGAGCAAGGCCCTTTTCTAAGAGGTCCTTGACAAGCGAGTCAAACAACGGGGTTTTCACGTCACCAAACTCCCGGGTGGCAGCCTTGGACGATACCTTAAACTGGACCAGCTTACCGATCAACGTGTCGTGGACGTACTTTTTGGCGGCGTAGGAGTCGGCGCGGACGTCCTGGAGCGTCAAAAGCCGTTCGGGAGGGGGGATTGCCGTGGCCTTGGACGGCACAAGCACAATCTGGTCCCCAGACAACACGTTTTTCACTTTAGCCACGAGCATAGGGGTTAAAGACAACGTAACACCGCCGCCGCGGAAAATTTCATGGCCACCTAGCACGCGACCGTTAGTGGCAGGCACAGTGACGTTAAGTGGTTTTAAGAAGGTGTAGGAGTTAAGGGATTTGAGGAAGGATACCGTGATGGTCTGCTTCTAGAAGAAATTCAAGTTACGGTTACATTACTTACATTTTGTATGAGATTTGTGGTATTTGTGGTATTTGTTGGTGGTAGTGATCTCCGCATGCGACATTACGAGACGTCTAGCTACAAACTATGACAACCATAAACCGTGGTTTCCGGTGGTAGGAAGTGTAAATATTAGCATTTAGGGGTGGCATCACACGTTATAATCCACGCCACGTACAAATTTCAAATATTCCAGGTACTTCTCTGCCGCTATCTGTAGTATATTAGTAACGGCCTTTTCGCACCTGATCCGAACCACACACCCGCACGCCACCGGCCTACCTTCCCACCACAACTCCCACACCCACCGCCCATGGCTCGCTCCACCGCGCAGAAACGTCTCCTCAAGGAGTTCCAGCAGCTTTCTCGCGACCCGCCGCCCGGGATCGTCGCGGGCCCGGTCTCCGAAAGCGACTTGTTCGTGTGGGAGTGTCTTATCGAGGGCCCGACGGAAACCCCCTACGAGCACGGCGTGTTCCCCGCCAAGATCACCTTCCCCAAGGACTACCCGTTGAGCCCGCCTCAGCTTAAGTTCGAACCACCGATATTGCACCCCAACATCTACGCCGACGGCAACGTGTGCATTCTGATCCTCCACCCGCCCGGTGAGGACCCCAACCAGTACGAGCGGCCCGAGGAGCGGTGGAGTCCGGTGCAGAGCATCGAGAAGATCTTGTTGCTGGTGATGCTGATGCTTGCCGAGCCCAACCCCGAGCTGGGGGCCAACATCGACGCTTGCAAGTTGTGGCGTGACGACCGGGCCGACTTTGATGAACGGGTCCGCCGCCAAGTGCGCGAGGCGTTGGGGTTGTAACGAAATTAAGACATGACATTTCATTCGGCTACATCTCGTGGCTACACGTGTAGGGGCATAATTAAGTTGTGTATAAATTTGGTCATTACTTCTTCACCCAGTCATTCAACCCGTAGCGGTTACGGGCGATTTCGATGGCGTAAAACTGGATCCGCACGGCGAAAATGGTGTTCTCTTCGGTGTACTCTTCGTCCGACTTCGCTCTCAACATGGTGCCGAAGTTGTAGTCGTCCATCTCGTTGAACTTCTCGCAGAAGTCTCTCCAGCGCTTCTTGCCCTCGGGCGACTTCATCTCTTCTTCCTTGATCACCTTGACGTTCTCCTTGTCCTTGAATTCGGGGAAGTCCTCCAACAAGGTGTTGAAAATGTCGTCATCATGGGGAGTGAGCTTCAAGTTGGAGCCCCCCACCGTCTCCAAAAGACCCCAGTAGGTCATCATCTGCTTCACCGCCTTCACGGCGAATTGCTTCTCGATGTCCTCGAGGTTTTCAGCGTTTTCGGCATCAAACTTGGTCGCCATGGTCAATTGGTTTGCTGTCGGGAGATTCGGGGCCAAAGTTATACTTTTTTCGCAACCCTCCAGAACCTTCGCGATGGTTCCACCTTCGATGCCAGTAGTCGGCTGACTAAGCGATCACACCAGGTTTACAGGCGATGGATGATATCTATAGACTTCGACAGAGTCGACGACGTTACCATCATGCCTTAAAATCAAATGCGGCGGTTGAAGTCTCCGAATATGGTCATGCGTGCGAGAGTCATCAAAACGACCTCTCCCATGGATAATTGATACCATCATTTGCTTTAAAAGATACACTCCACCACCAATGTCAATTGCGTTGTTGGTGTCGTTTGGTAGCGCCTACCTGACCATAATCTCTTTCACGCCTATCGTAAATTCAAGGCGCAATGATCTCAGATCTAAAGATCCTACTCGCTACTTTAAATTCGAGCAAGGGCGAGATGTTATAGTCAACTAGTGAGTGATATTCTTCCACTCAATGCGGTGGTTTCGCCACTTCATCCTGATCTCGGTATTCTACGGTGACAGTTATTCTTTAAGCGTCCGTCTTGGGGTGCACCAATAGCCTTGTAAGCAAATAGATATCTGGTAGTTGTTGCGGGCATAATTAGCCAGCTAAGCATATGAGTTGTGGCACGTGCCTTGCCCCTCGATTAAAACCAGAAGTCGCTCCGTGGGAGGACTCTATAAAACTTGTATTCGTAGTTCCGTAGGTGGACGCGTCACTAACGGCACGACATAGCGAGCCATCTAGAATATGATTCTTGAAGAGAGAAACCTCGCTTGGTATTGGCATTGAATTACTGCTCTCATTAATCTTGATATGATTTGAATTATACTATATATAAGAGAATTCTAACCACAACTTGCCATCGACATGTCTCCATAACCAAAGATGGATCCTTTAGGCCTTAATCTTCGATACTTTTGACGGCGTATTTTCTCCTTTTCCCAACGTCTATTGTACTCTTCCGGAGACAACCACAACTTCCACAATAAGTGAAAAGATCTCATGTTAATGAGGATGCTTAGATAGTTCGTAACGTGGTGGAGCGGAGTTGGACATTATATGGATATACTGAATATGTCTGAGATGACCAAGAGCGTGGGTCGGCTCGTATTAAGTGGCTCAACCCAACGGCATGGGGCTGTGAAAGTTTAAATCGAAGGCGCAATTTGCGTAAGGCGCTACACGGCGTTGAAGCACTGTACTCCTTAGGGGGGGGCATGTTTTTACAAATTCAATCGATACTAAAGATATCACTTGGCAGGAAACTTGTGAAGTGATTCATCGGGCGAGCACGTCCCAAAGCGAATCACAGCGTTACCGGTATCATTCATGAGGCATTAGCACCAGAAAGGTTCGTTCCTGATGTGACGGAATCTCAAAATTTAGTTTAAACACGACGCTATTCCCAATTACGTCATATATGCGTTATCGCTTATCCCCACAATACTGCCCGAGCGCTAATAGCTCCATGTTGTGTGGAGCAGAAAAGCCGTACAAACCACAAAACTTTGTTTACTACAACCCTGGCTGTCCTCATAGACCAAACGACGATGGATGTATGTCAAATCAGGTTCTTTTTGGGAAACCTCAAAGAATTTGATACACTGCACCGATCTCTCAGCTAGGGATATGAATATACTAAATTGATGCTAATTAGTTCAGATGACCACTGTGATCAATGATATGCTTGGCGGCCCGCTCCCCGCTCAAGTACGCTGCTTGGATTGTCCCTGTGGCTTGGAAGATGGTGTGTTCGCCGGCAAATTCGATTGCTGGCCCAAGACCCATACCTTCGTGCTCACCACTTAATTGAGCAATTAAGGGGACCATGTCTTCCCCGACGTAAGGGGCAGCATAGGCACCATTGAAGTGAGGGTTCTGGGTCCAGTTCGTGACGATGATATTAGTTGGTTTGGTAAACTTTACCTTGTCAACTGCAAGCTTCTCCACCTCAGGGCCAAAATAGTCCCACGCTTGATCAGGGTGACTTTCAATCCATTCGGTGAACGGCAGTTGTGTAAGACAGACTAAGGCGGGGTTGTTATTCAACTTTTTCCCGGCGGCTGCGTAATTGACAATGACGGTACCATAAGTAAATGGAGGAGGTAATCCCGTCAATTTCCCAGTCTCCTTAGCTAAGTTTTCATCGGGAAGAATGACAAATTGGTCCTGGTTGACATCCCAGAATGCCTGGTCGAATTCTAAAACCACTTTACCCAATGCTCCCATATGAACCCCATCAATGCTAGCTTGCAACGCTTTTGGCAAAGCTGGAGACCATTCAACCCCACCTTGTTCGGGCAATTGTCTCAATGCTCCCAAGGGCAACGTCACCACCACGTAATCAGCTTCGTAAGTCAGCTTCTCTGTAGTCACAACAACGGGAGATTTAGACCGATCAATGGCGATAACCTTCTCACCAGTACGGATTTTACCTTCTAAAGGTTTCGAGAGATGGTTGACGAGAAAGTCGTAACCGTGGACGTTGTATATGTTGCGCCCTTCGAGCTCAAGCAGGGCTGACTTGGCCAGCATTCGATCCCAGCTAACGCCTGACCACAATTCCAAATATCTCGCCAATCGACGAGCTAGTTGACGCTGTTCTTCAGTGTGACGATGAGGGTAGCGCTTGAAGTACTCATCCACCATTTGCTTGACTGAGGTATCGGGAGTGTCGGGGGCAGTTTGAAAGACGCCACCAATGAATTGGAACATCTCCTCTACCACGCGGTTAGCTCGATTGTTCACCACATCGATGTGACCCTCACTACCGAAGTAAAGCCGATCTTTGTCGTCATAGTACGCGGTGCCCTTTTCGATAGAAATCACACCAAGTTCCATCCCCAAGTCTAACACGGGGTTGTTAAGAGAATCATGAAACCAGGCTCCTCCCAAGTCATAGTGATTGCCAATAGCAGACAGCTTGTGGTCGGTTTTGATCCGGCCGCCAACCCGGGACTCGGCTTCAAGCACGGTAACCTCGAAGTTGCCGTTCTGATTAAGGTCGTAGGCAGCTTTGAGTCCTGAGGCACCAGCGCCAATGACAATTGCTTTCTTCATGAAAGGATGGTTGATGCAAGCGTTGGCAAGGTATTTATATTCCAAGCAATGGCCCCGCCAGCGAAGTCTTGAGTTTCTGCATCATCAAGAGTATACGCGCACCTGTCGTGTATCTGGGGATCCAGCTGCCAAAACCGGAAAGCCTCCGATTATCTCAAAGCATCAACGTTTATAGTGAATTATAACTGAACACTGCTAAATAGTAGTACTGTCATAGTCAATTGAACCGACCGTGTACCAACGGATTGGAAAATGAATTAAATTCAATCCCAGAATTGTAAGCTACACTCAAACCGCTAAATATAAGTGATCGCGGATCAATTTGACAATAAGTCTTTGGTTCAAGCATTCCATCGCTTAATTTAGTTGTGATGATCTTGATCCGCTTATATCGAAGGAGGGGAGGATCGAGATACTGTTTCAGGCAACACTGCGAACCGCGCGGAGAAGTCCAGCCAATCACATCGCGCATAGATGACATTAGTCATCATCATGATTTCAAGTCAAAACTAGAACAATCGGTTCTCAAGTAATCAACTTTTCAGTTTGTACACTCCCAACCCCTTCTCCAAATTGGCAATTCACCTTTGCTTGCCCTCCCTTTGTGCCTTGTCTCAGGTGCGAGCATTAACGCAACCACAACATTTGTGAGAAAGTGCCACAGTTCTGACTTGTCATGGCATCACCACTAAAACCCTACGTGGAGGTGGTGGTGTTTACCTTACTTGCCGAGGCTGCCATATACATCGTCAACTTCATCTACGACGTCCTTACACTATCCAACAAGATGGACGGGCTCACCACATTCAAACGGATCACCATGCCTTTGGTGAGGGTGGCGTTGGTGATGGCCTTAGTCGTGACCGGACCTCACACCCTCACGACGCTAACTTTGATCATTACCACACAAACAGTGATCACCATTTGTTGCTACATTCGTCTCCGTTGGTGGTACGACTCAGTGTACGCTGACTTCATCAAATGGTACCAGCTCTGGCAAGACCACTGCTCGTACAAGCGGAACCTGGTGACGACGATACTGACACTGGTTGACGCGCAGCCAATATTTGCCGAAACATGGGTCGGTCCCATCGATATTGAGTCATCCATCGAGGCGTCGCCGTCGTACAATATTGACCATATTTACTCGGTGTCGCCACGAAACACTTACCACATTGATACGGTAGCTGTTGATGCCTTAGACCAGTACCTTGAAAACGATTACGGAGCCACGGCGTCAGATGAAGCTAGCGATGCTCATAGTGAAGATAGCTCACTGACGTTGGTTGATGTCCAATCAACCAAACCGCTGTTTGTATCTCAGTACTTTGACCAGGTACCGCTTCGACAACAGGCTTGTCGCTTACTGGACTGCTTTTGTTGGATGCTTCCCTCACGCATCCATTGCTCCAAAGAGCTGTATCCATTACTCAAACGGAAATTGTCTACCTATAGTTTGACCCAGGGCGTTGGTGACCGCAAGCCCTGCTGTCAGACCTCATGTACGCAATTCCGATACTTTTTGCACTACTACTACGACGTCACCATGGACGACAACGAGCAGGTTCTCCTTGTCGACCCGATGTTCAAGAAGTTCGGGGTCCCCTCGCCCCAAATCGCCATGCCGTGGATCATCCTTGATGCCTGGTGCAAGATTATGCTCGGCATCGAGCTCGTGGTGGCTGCCTTCACCGTGTCGTCGCTTCCGGGAGCTATCGCCATCTTTGTAAGTATGGCGATTTTCCTGTTGTGGCGACAGAATTGGGTTTACTGTCAGAACTACTCCTACAAGCGTATCCTTCCCATTGAATCATTGATTCACTTATTAGCATTAGCTCCCATGGCTTTTCTTTTGCATTGATTAAATTAAGACTGCGATAATGAAATACGAATTTAATATGAACTAACCTGTAGTATTCTATCAATTTCCGTTTAGGCTCGCTAAAAAGCTCTCGTTGGTGTAACTGAACCCCTGTAAATGCAAGATGTCCTTGCCGTTCATGTACGATGGGTGGGTATCAGGCGTGAACGGCATGTCGGTGAAGTCACTGTCGAAGTTTTCTGCCAACTCCGGGTCAGTGATGATGGGTAAGATCGGCGGGAGCAACTCCGATTGCGGGGTCAACGCTTCAAGCTCCTTCCAATTGACGTGGCGGAAGAACGCGTGCTTCTTGACCTTCTCAAAGTCCTCGTCGACGTTGAGCCGCTTGTCCGGGTTCACTTGCAACAACTTACGCAACAAGTCCTTCGAGTCCGACGAGAGGTAGAAGGGAAACTTAAGTTGTTTGTTGTTTTTAGCGGCAGCAGCAACAATTTTGTCCATGATCTTTTGAGGGTTCTGCCCGGTGAACGGAGGCAGACCAGTCAACAAGTCATAAGCGACGCATCCCAATGACCACCAATCAACGCGGTAGTCGTACTCTTCACCCTTGATGATTTCGGGTGCCATGTATTGGGCGGTGCCAGTAATGCTATGGCAATTGGAATCATCTTCAACTTCCTTCAGCAACCCGAAGTCAGTGAGAACAAGATGACCCTGGCTGTTAAGCAAACAATTTTCGGGCTTCAAGTCGCGGTAAATCACTTTGAGTTGGCCGTGTAAATAACGCAAAGCAAGCACCATTTGTGCGATGTAGAACGACGCCAGCTTTTCCGTCATGAACTTTTCCTGGGCCAAGTGGTGGAAAAGCTCCCCTCCTTGAAGGTACTCCAAAATAAGGTAAAGCTTGTTGTTGTCTTGAAACGCGTAATATAACTTGACGATGTTTGGGTGATTAACTGATTCCAAAATCTGCTTCTCATTGAGGGTGCGTTGGTAATTGGTTTTATGGATTTCGTTGGTGTCTTGGTTGATGATCAACGATGCCTTTTTCAACTGCTTTTGAGCAAATAAGCGCCCGGTCGCGATTTCCCGTACGAGCAACACTTTGCCATAGGACCCTTGGCCGAGCACTTTAATCGGTTCGAAATCGCAAAGCCGAGGCTTGTAGAGACCGCCGGACCCCAGTAGTCTCAGTACGTACGACGAACCACCGATACCGACCTCGTACGACAGAGCAATCATACTTGGCCGCCGGCCATGGCGGGTTTGCATGGGGATCGGGAGCGTTTCCAGGGTGATGCCCACGGGCTCTTCATCGAAGCCGTCGTCCTCGGCGCCAACGTGAGTGCCGTTCACAAACACGTCCGGGGGCTCGTCAAGCATCTTGTAGTTAATCTCATCGCCAAGCGCAGTGTCGCGGAGGGCTTCGGTTAAGTGGGAAACTTCGTCAAACTCAAAAATGGTGGACATAACGACGGCGGAATCACGGTGGCAGGTTTAGGTAGTGGAAGCGTGGAGCACACCGGGCTTGCTAAACAAGGTGTACTTTATTTTTTTTTTTTTTTTTTAGAACGTGGGGAGTAGNGCGTGTTGAGATGGAACGCGGGGGGTCATTCCTGCAACCGCAGACTCTCTCCAGCAGCGACCACGGTGCGACGACCGGTTACATAAGCCAATGGCAGAGGTGTAAATAGAGATGAGGCTAATTCGCCAAAGGGGTCGCGACGAGCCATCCGCCACCGCTGAGAGAAAAACTCGTTGTTGATTGCAATTTGCGAGGACATTACTGAAAATGTCCACGTGTGGCGGTACCACTCCTTAGGATTTGCTTGGCATCGCCAGCGGTAACGCCGAAAAGCGAGGTGGAGGCAAAACACCGTGGATGGGAAGCGGTTCCGCAAACCAGGTTTTTTTTCTACGCTTTGGGTGTTGCAGGGCACAAAACTGAACACCCTCATTGCGAAAAAGTCAGTTGTGAAGAGAAGCGAATGTCAGAAAAAAACATAACACAGAGCGAGCAATCCGTCACCACTAATTTTGATGACACCCCCCACGTGACCACGGCTATGTTACCGTCATTTATCAGGCCTTCACGGGTCCGGAAATCCCGAAAAGATAACTAATTTGTTAGAATTGTCTACATTGATTGGATGCCAATGATGGGTGCTTTTGTCCTGGCTTCGCTTTTGAACTTCCGCCCCCTGAGTCCACAAGGCGGATGGTGCCATATACAATAAACTCGCTAGCGAACCGCTGTCAAATCTGTTTTGACTTAAACCCTCACGCGCAACCGTTTGTCCTGCACACAGGCGGAAAAGTCGCGGCATCACCCGCCCACATCATCGGCGCCTAGACATCAACACCATCTCCACACCCAATGGCTCTGGTCCCCAGCACTCCTCAGCGGACCACCGGAGCGGTAAAGACGGCGACCCCGCGCACGGCGCTCAAGCCGCGCACTGCACTCAGCAAAACCATCCACTCGTTCGACGCCAACTCGTCGTACGTCGAGGCCGATGACGCTACCTACATCCACGAAACCACCGACGACGACCTGGAAGACGACGGCGAAGAGTTCAGTGTTGTCGACGACCTGATGGTGGCCACCCCTGTCGAGTCTACTCCTGAAACCAAGTCTGAAACCAAGCCTGAAACCGAGCCGATCTTGCCGCCGCCCACGCTGAATTTCCAAAAGTTTATCGTTAAGCACGAGATCGGGCGCAAGCTTCTCCACCTGTTTATCGGCGTGTTCACGCTTAAGATGTACACCATGGGTATCTCGCAGCGCCAGTTCATTTTGCCGTTGTTTATCCTTTTCACCGTCATCTTCATCAACGACTTTGTCCGGTTCCGTAACCCTAAACTCAACCAACGCATCGTCAGAGCGACGTGGTGGATGATCCGTGAGAACGAGATCAACGAGTATAACGGCACCTTGTGGTACTTGGTCGGGCTCATCATCGTGTTCATCATCATGCCCAAGGACGTGCTGATGATGTCGGTGTTGTTGTTGCTGTGGGCCGACACCGCGGCGCTGTCGGTGGGGCGTGCCTGGGGTAAGTATACTCCCAAGATCTCTACCAACAAGCTGGTGGCCGGCTGTTTAGGCTCGTTTGCCGCCGGGGTGTTTGCCTGTGTGCTTTTCTACGGGTACTTTGTCCCCCATTACCCGCAAGTGAACCAACCCGGCGACGTGTTGTGGGACCCTGCCCACTCGAAGATGACGTTGGCGACGTTTGCCGTCGCCACCGGCGTCATCGCCCTGGTGCTGGAGATGATTGACTTCATGGGGCTCGACGACAACTTCACCATCCCCGTCATCTCGGCGTTTGCCCTCTACGTGCTCATTCGCGCCACCGAAGTGTAAACAATTACCATATTATCGTTATATTGTCGTCAGATATACCCCCGTGGACTATATAGGCACCCCCACTTTATATAGCCACAATCAAAGTTAATGGAAAACTTCGTAGCCAAATCAAAATTTAATGTACAAATCGGGAATCTCCTCGATCTTGCAGCACTCCTTGGTCGCGTCGTCTGCGCTCGCCGCCTGGTGGGCCACCTCTTGCACCACGTCGTCGCCGGCAAACAGCGGGTACGGCTTCGCCTCCAGGGCATCGTCCTCAAACGTGATGTTGGGAGTGCCGGGAACCAGGCTCAGCATAAACGTCGTCACGTCGATCAAGTTGTCCTGCAAATCGTTGACGATCCCCGTAAGCTCCTGCTGGCGCTGCTGCTGCTCTTTTAGGAGTTTGGCTTCTTGTGCCAGTGTATCGTATTGCTGTTGGGCTAAAAGATGGGTGTTCTCATCGACATCGTCGCCCCTGTCGCCGCCAAGGCAACTGGAAAGACACTGGCCCATAGTCGTGTGTGGTGGGGGGGGAGGCTGGCTACATTCTCTGGTGTACGAGCGCGCGTAATTTCGAGGGCGCAGCGCTACCATACGAAAACATTACAGATCAGTATGTATAGGAAGTTATAGGACTCACCCAAAAATTAAAAAAGAAAACCGTACATGATTTGATCGATAAGAGGCGTGAAATAGGGGTTACAAGATAAGGAAACCATTGATGCCAAGAAAGCTTAATCCCTACTGGTAGTGTCTGTCCTGACTTTTTACTGGGTATCGTCAATAGTTAATCCGATGGCGATTAGGAGGTGCAGGTGTGGCGCTGGTAAAGCTTGTACTGTCCCTACGATACTTTTACATGCTAAATTTGTAAGCAAGCCAGGTTCACGGACATATAGACAACCGTTACGCTGACGTCACCGGATATATGTGATGTCGGCATAATTCCTTTTTTTTTGACAGGCACCCCCTCATCGGTACCGCCCTAATTGCGGCAGCTCCGATCGGTACGAGCCCAAAAGCGGTGTGCGTCCCGGCGTCGGTAATCGCCCAAAACGCGGCGGTTGCGATCGGCACTCTGACAAATCCAGGCATCGCCGAAAATAATGTCGACCGCACGTTAGCCAGACGACCCTGCAAGCCAGTAACAGACAGAAAAAAAACGGTAGAGTTTGGTGTGGTAAATGACGGAAAGCTAACTTTACTTTTCCACCAACTTAGCCTCTTCAGCATTGGCTTGGTTGCTATCCTCTGGTACCGATTTTTCACGGCTGGAAACTTTAGCAACGCCACCGATGCCATGACAGCACGTGTATGCAGCCGATTGTCTAATCATACGTGAAGGGAAAATTGTATAAATAAGCATTTGCTGCCGACCCTGGCACCCACACTTATCACTGACACAATCATGACTGTGACTATCCCCACCACCATCAAGGGCTTTGGCGTCGACGCTAAGGAAAACTGGAACCACCCCAAGTTGGTCGAATACCCTCCGAGAAAGTTGGGCGACTATGACATCATGACGGAAAATGAGTGCTGCGGGTTGTGTGGCTCCGACATCCACACCGTGCAAGGTAACTGGGGTCCTCTCAACCGTGATGACCTTGTCGTTGGCCACGAAATCATCGGTAGAGTCATTGCTAAGGGTCCCAAGGTGACTGAATTCAACCTCGGCGACCGGGTTGGTATTGGTGCCGCTTCCTTCTCTTGTGGCGAGTGCCACCGTTGTCTCAACGACGATGAACAATACTGCACTAAGGGTGTGGGCACTTACAACGTTGCCGACACCAACTTTGGCGACGGCTACGTCACCCAAGGTGGGTACTCGTCCCACTCGGTGGCTGACCAAAAGCACGTGTTTGCCATCCCCGACTCCATCGACTCGAAGCATGCCGCTCCCTTGATGTGCGGTGGTCTCACCGTGTTCTCGCCTCTAGTGAGAAACTTGGGTGAAAATGCCAAGGGCAAGAAGGTAATCATCATCGGTCTTGGTGGCTTGGGCCACATGGCGGTGATGTTGGCGTCGAAGGGGTTGGGTGCTGAAGTGGTGGTGTCGCTGAGATCGCTGGCCAAGCGTGACCAGGCTTTCGAATTGGGTGCTTCCGGTTTCATCGCCACCGGTGAAGAAAAGGACTGGGCCTCCAAGTACGCCGGCCAATTCGACTTGGTGTTGAACTGTGCCTCGGGTATCGACGGCTTGGACCTCCCTTCGTACTTGCAAACCTTGAAGGTGGGTGGCCACGTCGTCACTGTGGGCGCCCCCAAGGCCACTGACCTCTACAGCTTCTCTCCCTTCACCATGATCTTCACCGGCACCCTGCTTGGTGGTTCGTTGTTGGGTTCGAAGAAAGAAGCCGAATTGATGCTCAAGTTGGTCGAAAAAAACAACATCAAGCCCTGGATCGAGGAAGTACCCATCTCGGAAAAGGGTTGCAACACCGCTTTGACTCGTTGCGACAACGGTGACGTCAGATACCGCTTCGTGTTCACCGAGTTCGACAAGGCTTTCAACTAATGTATATAATGATTAATATGGCATGGACAGCAATACTGTAGGTAGTTTTAAAAGGGGGGCTTGAGGGCGGAGAGCGGTTTATATATATAGTGGTGACAACCTCAATGGTTATTGCTGTAAAAAAAAAATGAAAAAAAAAATACGACATTTTATGTCAAAATGGCTGCAAAAAGTAAGCTCTTGCCTTCAGCCAGATTCGAACTGACGATCTCCTCATTACTAGTGAGGTGCCTTACCACTTGGCCATAAAGGCTTGATGCAAAAAAAATACAAACCACTTAAATCCACATTTTGATTTAAGCTGATTCGATTTCTAAGCGTTATCATCATCAGAAGTGACTACTTTATGAATCTTTGTTAGATATTATCGTGAATCAAGTAGCCTTGTTGTCAAAAACGTGAAAAATATATGCGAATTTTGTGGATCGAACACAAGACCTCCAGATTTCAGGACCGAAGTTGACTTCAGTCTGGCGCTCTCCCAACTGAGCTAAATCCGCATCGCTGACGGGACAAGCGCGACTCATAAACCGCCCCAGACTTTACTGATTAGTTAAAGAAAAAGCGTATGTACGTCTACATTTATCGCCTAATCGTGTGTGTATTTGTAGCATGGTTAAATAATTGTTCATCATCGTCATCAGATCTTCGCCTTGGGCTTCAAGTCCTCAATCAAGTTCAACGCGGCGTGGCGGGCAAACATCATCGTGGTGATCATGGGATTAGCGCCCGAGGCCGTGGGCATGGTGGAGGCGTCAGCCACCACCACGTTCTTACAATCGTACAAGCGGTTCTTGTCGTCGCAAGCCCCGAGGCCCAGACCCTTACCGGTGGCACGGCAACTGGACATTTGATGGGCACTACCGTAGGGAGAGCCGTAGGTGTCGAAGGGGATCGCCGCCACTTCCAGTCTCCACTTTTGGTAGTCAGCATCGTTGATATCACGCGCATGCTTGGGCTTGGTGCTGGTGAACTTAGGCGTCCACAGTTGCGGCGAGAAGATCTCGATCGCCCCTTCGATGTACAACACGTCGGAGGCACAGAGGAACCCTTCCAAGAGCGCTTCTCTGTCGAACTTCGACACTTCGTAGTCGACCACAAGCACGTCGGGCTTGTTCTTGTCATAGGTGACCAGACCCGAGCCCTTGTCACGAGTGATGAGCAACATCGTCAGCAAGTGGTTGTACTTCAACATGTTTTGACGGGCCTTATCAGAGCCGTCCCAAGGGAAGAACACCGCTTCGATAAACGGCGCGTGGAGCATGGTTTCGATCTTGCACCCGTGGGCGTTGCCGTCGTAGTCATCGACTTCGGTGATCACCGACGTCATGATCAGGTGCTTGTGAGGTTCAGTGTCGACGTCCTTGCCCCAGTCACCGAACGCCACCGTCACCGGGTGCAACTTGAGGTTCTTCCCGATGTGCTTGTTCTTGAATCCCAGCTTTTGCAACAACACGGGAGTCTGGAGCAGCCCCCCGGCGACGACAATACGCTTAGGGCCCACGATCTTGAACACGACCCCGGTCTCGGCGTCCTTACAGAGCACCCCGTAGGCCTTGCCCTTTTCGTGCAAGATCCGTTCCACTTTAACCTGTTGCATGAACTTAGCCAACCCCAAGTCGGTGGCCTGGCGGAACCAGCAGTTGACACTACCTTGCTTCACCCCGAAGCGGCAACCCAAATGGCACATACCGCAGTCGTGGAGGGTGTTGCCCCCATTGTTCTGGTTAACGGGAGCCGCCTTGTAGCCCAACTTGGCGGCACCTTCCAACGCGATCTGATTCAGGTACGAGTGCTTGATGTTGTCAGTCAGCGCTCCCATCTTCGTCCAAACGTACTTGAGGTTTTGGTCCCAGCGTTCGTCGGCGACCCAGTCGAGGCCGTACTCCTTGTACCATTCCATCCGCACTTTGAAGGGAGCGGGGATACACGCCAGCCAGTTGACGGTGGTACCACCACCGAAAGTGGAACCGGCAAGGATGAGCATTTGACTCGACGTCAGCATCACGCCACCGCCGTTTTCGTAGAGGGCCGCGGTACCGTCGTTGTCGTTCATCACGAGCTCTTCGTTGCTGAAGTATTTACCCTTTTCCAACACCAACGTCAGGAACCCGGCCTGGGCCAAGGTGTCGACGACGACCCCGGCCCCGGCGCCAGAACCAATGACGAGGACGTCTTCAGGAACGACGACTTCGACATTAGAGTTTTGCGGGTTAGGCACGAACTGGTACTTGAAGTAGTCGACTTCCTGGTCCTCTAATTGTGCCCGGAGTTCGGTAAGTGGGTAACCGATGGCCTTACCGTGTAAGTCGGTCATAAGCTTAACGAATGCCGCCATCGTCAACGTATTCACTAAGCGGAAAAGCTTCCGCTTCAGCTCGATGGGCGAGTCACGCCATTGCTTCAACGTGGCTTCACGCTCCTGCACCGTCATCTCGGTGATCAACGTCGTCGTCTTGGTGATGGCGGGACTCAAGATACGCAGGTTCAACACCGCACACAACAACACGAGCTGGCGGATCTGGCTGGTGGCCTGGCACTCGAGCTGGTCGACGACGAACTGGCGGAACTGGGGGAAGTCCAGCGGCTTGGCGTAGCCGTCCAAGTACGCCTGGAGCTCGGAGACGGGGAAGTCGCGGTGCAAGTAGGGCCTCACCACGTCGGGGGAGGTGCCGTGGATGATCCCGTCGCAGAGGGCGACGAGGAGGTCGACTTGGGTGTCGTCGACTTTGTCAAGCATGATGGTGGGGATTGCGGGGGAGGAAATGCCTGCCCATACTATATACTGTGTTCGGATAAAGTCATATGCACCGTGCATGTGCGCGCCCGGTGACCAGGGCCGCGTGTGCCAAACGGGCGGCGATATGAGGGGGGAAAGCTAGACTCTCTGGAGGGGAAGCGGAGCTCAGCGATTGGCACGGAACTGCGGGCTTCGACGCCGGAGTCGCCGGTGCATCTCGCTCCCGCAGTGTAACTCAAATGCCACTAGACAAAGATACTAGGCTATGTCCTGGAAAATGGTAGAAGACGATGGTAGAAAAATTGGCCGTTTGGTGACCATGTGAAATGACTAGCTGGATAATGGTGGTCATCGTACGAGGGCCTCGTTGGTATCTGGAAACGTGGGGAAAGTGGCATGATTTGTCGCCTGGCGGTGGTAAAGCGAGTGGCGGGCGTTGGGCCCCATGTGATTGCGAAAGCGACCCTTTGAGAACACGTTAACGGCAACAAAGAAAGGGAGAAAGACTGAAAAACTAGGGGAGTCTGCTGAGTAGAGTATGGTATAATCATTATGTGGTGAGTGGTTGGTGATTGGCTTGACGAGGTCGACATTAGTACAGCGCTACAGATAAATCTGGTTAATGGTAAATGGGTGACGATTTGGCATTTTTAGTAAAATGTGTGTGCGACTGAGCTGTCCCGCAAACGATGTCGTCATCGGAGTTACCCCCCCACACGGGTATTCTCCGGAACCGTTGAATATCGTTTTTTAACGTTGAAGTTATGTAACACATGCCACACTATATAAACTAATTATCTAATCGCTGTGTTAGTAACAGTAGTCGATATATCGAATCCCACATCTAAGTGAAGTTCGCATCTCACTTTTTGGTAGTACCTTCTAATACCTCCTCCACACACACACTTTACTTCAAATGACCCACACCCAGCTGAAGGAACGGTCGTTATTGGAGAAATTCAACTTCAAGCTTGGCGATGCTCTGGATGAATATATCCGCCGGCGTAACCTCCAGATGGTGAGATTCATGTCGGCCGCTGCCGTCACCATCTTCGCCCTGAGGTTTGCCTATAAGCTGACCATCACCCGTCAGTACGTGCCGACGTTGTTTCAAGGTAACCACGCGCCGCCGCTTTCGTATAACTTCACCACCGATGCCGCTGTCGCCGTGGGCACGGGGACGTTATTGTGCGGGCTGGTGTCGGCGATGATGATTTTCGGCACTTGCTGGATTTTGGACGTGCTGACGTTTAAGGAGTTTGGCTGGCGGATGAAGCTGATGATGGGGGGCTACGAAAAGGAAAAAGAGCTTGCTAAGCAGCCGATGGACGAGGAGAGCGCCTACATTCAGGACTCGCTCAATGACCTTTTAGAAGGTAAATACGACGACGTCGACTTTGACGCCCCCGAGCCGCCGGCCTCACTCAAATGAGGACGCGTTTCTTGGTCGCTGGGCGGTCGTTTTTACACATATGTACATAGCCATCATTATCTTTATTCTATTAATACAAACAGGCATCGACAACCTTTTTACGAAGTGAACTTGCCGGTGAGCTTAGCAAACACGTGCAAGATGATCACCGAGAAGATGAAACCCACGGCCAAGATGAGCACCACCAACGGGTCGACTCTCAACCCTTGCGCCTCGTCGGTGAACAACTTCATCATCGTCGACAGCGACCCGCCGGCACCGGCGGCCCGCGTCGACACGGGGGTGGCGTTGGCCGCCTTTTCCTTTCTCGCCGCCGTCGACTTTCTCTTGGATTCGGAACGCAAGCCGCCAGGGGTAGACTAGGGTGGTTAGTATGTGTCGATACAAGGAAGGAAGGAATAAGTAGTCGCCTCAATATTCAGGACCTCGACGGAAAATTGATATACGCAAACCGTGATTCACGTAGATGCACACATGACAAATAGGTTCCAGAAGTCAAATATAGGGGGACCAGGCTCAACGACGTACCATTATTGTGGATATGGGCGTGGAAGCTTTTTGAGGGCCAGTTGTTCACTTTGAAAAAATCAACGCGGCGCGGTGGATGGACCACGGTTGCGAGCGCGGGGAAATCTCCCCCCACTAGACGATACTAAAGACTTTGAAGAGAAGACGGTTAAACAAGGATAAAATGGACACGAAGTCAACATGTTAAGTGACAAGTACGAGATACAAAATTTCATCAAAATATTCTTTGAAAGTTTGGTGTGAGTGTCTGAGGTGTGGGACAACATATGACATTTTATCAGTCTTTCGAAAGATCGTGTGCGATCAACTTAGCGAAGAACAAAACTGAAGCTAAGCCGCAAGATCTGACTGTGTCTATAGTTTGCTCTCACTAAGATGTTGTATTGGCATAATTTAAAGAATTGGTGGTGTACGTTATGATCTCGTATTTGGAACCCATTTTTCTTAGAACCAGCGCTCGTATAGTGTACCACACTGATGCCAGACAACTATCATCTAGTGTATTCTATCCCTTAGTCTAGAGGAAATTTGTATCCTTCTTGAATCCTAATATTCGCGGGCTTTTTGTAGCGACCGTTGCGACCACGACCGATAACTCCAGCACTCTTCCTCGCTACCAGACACCACAAACGCCGCGCTGTCACCTCCAGTGACCTGTAACACGTGGCAAATGACGACGGCTAAGTGACCCTTACACCACTGCTACTAACCCATATACTGCTAGAGGTTTAGTTGATGTGAATTCTAGGTGTGGTTGGCCAAGCCGCTTTTGGCTCGGGTTTTGTGGTGGCGATAGACAATCTCTATTCACCGATACCTAATTTGATGGATACCACCCTGGTTCCCGAGGATGATCTGTCACGTGACCCGTCCCCATTTAAATCAATGACTGACGTTATTCCGGACTGTAAGTTTTGTAGTCCCCTAAAACAATACAACAATATATAGAAACGGTAGCTAGCTTTAAGGAGGTATAGCCACCGTCATGGTAAGGGGCACCGCTTGCTCCGACTCGGCGCCTCTTGGTGACAGCGCTCGGGATCGGATGCGCCGCCGGCGGCTTTTTTTAGGAGGACGCCGCTGGGCGGTGGGTGTGCTCGCGCCAGTTTATTGCGAAAAATCTTTTTACCACCATCTAGCGACTTCGACGATGGAAAACAATCTTGCTTCGAGCTCTGCAAGCCAAATGGACGTGATGCACCGGCGCCCGTCGCTTTCGCTGTTGCTGTCGGCGCTGGGGTACACGTCGCTGGGTTACTCGCCCGCCAATGGGCCCCCCGGGATGCAGCTGGCGGTGCCGTCGTCGAACCTGGCGACGCCACAGATGCAAAACGCCCGCATTGTCCAGCGCCCCCACCCCGTGTGGATGGGCCAGGGCACCACGGGGGTGTGGGTGGAACAGCAGTTGGCAGGCGCCCCCGCCGGCGCCGCCCCGGGGCCATTGAAGGATGACGGCGCCGAAGCGGGCGCGCACGCGGCCGACAGCACCCACGACGACGACGACGATGACGACGACGACGACGAACTTATCCCCACCGCTATCGTCATCAAAAACATCCCCTTTGCCATCAAAAAAGAGCAGTTGTTGGACGTGATGACTAAGCTCAACTTGCCTCTCCCTTATGCGTTCAACTACCACTTCGACAACGGCGTGTTCAGAGGGTTGGCGTTCGCCAATTTCACCCTGACCGACGAGACGCTGTTGGTGGTCAACCAGTTGAACGGGCGCGAGATCGGCGGGCGCAAGTTGCGGGTGGAGTACAAGAAGATGTTGCCGTTGCAAGAGCGCGAGCGCATCGAGCGCGAGAAGCGTGAGAAGCGCGGCCAGTTGGAAGAGCAACACCGGTCGACGCTGAACGCCCTGTTGGCGCTGCTTTTGCTGGCAGCGCTGACCACCGCCGCCACTAAAAACTTGAGCGTCAACGGCGCCCCGCTGGCGCTGACTACCGAGCGTGTCTACTTGCAGTTGCCGGTGACGCCAGCGTTCGCCCACCCCCAGCCGATGGAACTCAACTTCAACGACCCCGAGACGTTGGAGTTGTTCGCCCAGTTGGTGGTGTACCGCGACGACATCGCCAAGCAGGTGTTCGAGCTCGCCATCGCCGCGCAAGGATTGCTGATCCCTCAGCGCAAGGTGTTGACAGCGTTGTGCCAGTACCTTAACCTTTTGGAGTTGTTCGACAACGGCTACATCATCGTCAGGCGCAAGCCCGGCTACGTGGCGCTGCTGGTGGGCAACCAGCTGCCGGGGACGTTGGCGCAGCCGCCGGCGCCGCTGCACTCGTCGCTGATGATGAACTTGAACCAGTTGACGGCGATGCCGGCGCCCGCTCCTGCGGCGCCGCAAGCGCCTCCGGCCCACCCGGAGTTGTTGAGACTGCAACTGCAGCTGGCGTTGCCGATGCCGCGGGCGACGGCGTTGCGCAACCAGCTGACAACGCCGATCCAGCAGCAACACTTCCCCCAGTACCAAGGGCACCAGCCCCTCGGCGGCGCCGCCCCGCCGCAAGCGCCGATTCTGAGGGCGCCGGCGGGGGCGCCCCACCAATTGTACCAGCAGCCGGCGCTCAACGGCGCCCGTGCCGCCGCCGCCGCTCGGCTGTATGTCGACATGAGAGGCACGCCGCCGTTGCTGACGGAGCTGCCGACCCCGGGCCAGCCTCAGGCGCTCTTCACGCTGGGGTTGGGCCAGCTGTCGCAGCCCGGGACCCCGTTGGGCCACCCGGACATTAGCTCGCGGTTCCAGCCGTTCGGCCACCACGTCAATGGTAGCTTGACGAACTTGAGCCAGGGCGCCCCCTCTTCGACCCTGGCGGCGAGCCAGGGCGAATACGACTTGTTGGGCAACAAGTTTTCCTCGTCGTTGAACCTTGGCCCCACGTTCGACGGCAACCTGGGCATCTGGGGCCCCAAGTGAATAAACCCCCCCGACTTGCTTGCCCCGCACGTTGACGAAGCTCACGATTTTCCACGTTTGTAACGACTTTGGCATAAACACCCTACTGGTTGTAAATTCACACTATTTATGATTGGTATGACCTAATGATACAGGATGATGAGATTATTGTAGTCACAATCACTCGTAGATTGTTGATTGTCCTAGAATTGCCAGTGCTCTTCCGTTTGAAAATCAAACAAACATTTGTAAGAAAACTACTATCAAAGTCTCGAGCATTGCATTCATAGAAATCCTTGAAACTTAAGCTTACACGTGCTGGTGAATCTGTTGTGGTTGCTTATTCGTAATCGTACTCTTTTAGTCTTTTGTAAAGGAACCACCGTAGACCTTATAACCTCAATGTGGCATAATATACGAATAATGGAGGAACGTAGACTCACGTAGGATGTCTTACAGCAAGGTACGGTATATCATGGAAATTACACGCCTACACACCGAAATGATTCGTTCTGATAGCAGAACTCAGGGAATTTTATACAAATATTAAATGATTCAATATATTGACCTATATACTTACCACCTTCCCTCGGTATTACTACCAGTTGACTTAGTCTTGAGCCATTCCACTCCCTCCTTGATCGTCGTACACTAGTTGTAACAACGCTAACTACTCCCTGTGGGGAGTTCTACGATAGTCTATATACTTCTATTTACTCATCGAAGGCCATGCCAGATGCACAACTGGGGGGTCCACCCCCAATCGAGTCCCTGAATTTACCAACAACTTGACATCCAGGTCATACCATCGCTATATCCGAAAGTAAAGTTATTACCTCAGAGGGATCCCCCAACAAGTCCACGCCAGGTTGGGTTGTATCCATTCGGGATGCGATCAACAGGGGTCAAGCCGTCCCAACGTCCACGCCGTCACAGTCGCTATATCTGACAATGAAATAATTACCTCAGAGGGATCCCCCAACAAGTCCACGCCAAGTAGGGTTGCGTCCATTCAGGGATGACATCGTTAGGTTTCAAGCCAGGCGAAATCAGTAACCCAATTAATATTCAGTTGTCCTCATTGATGGTTTAAAGGTGTAACTATGTTGGTCAAAAGTAGGTGTAAGTGGGTTAAGGAAAAACAAGAAGTCCAGCGAGATGCGAGTATTTATGCCAAAAGGACAAGTAGCCTTGCTCATCGACCAGTGAGTGAATGAGGGAAGGTTACCCGCCTTTCGCAAGTGCTCCTGGACATAAGTTGGGATGCAGCCAGTAGGAAAAAACTCCCCGCCTTTGTTGATATCGCTTAGAGTCAGCCCACCGCCCCGTCATCATGCGTTTGTGGCAATCTTGACCACGTCGATCAACGATCCCAACGCGGCTAATTATGACTAGCCCAAGGGATCGGCTTAGGGTTATCCTCAAGTCATTTAACTTTAAATCTGGAAGGGTAACACGACTTGGTGTCGATGACCGAGAATGTGAAACAATAGCTTACCGCGCAGCGTCGTCAACTTCAATGCTGGCAGTATTGCCTTTTTGGATGGGCTGGAACCATCAATGGCCAATTGCACGCCCCATTGTCGTCGGGACGACCTGTGAGACGTTCTTCCCGCAGGCGCTCTTCACACGGAACGCGACCCCACGGGCAATGACTCTGTAGTATAGCTAGTAAGTGACGTGCCATTCGACTAGTCAAACAGATAATCCTGGCAGGCTTCCAGAGTCCAGTTTTCATTCAACCGATTCTGCTGGTGGGTGGCGGGTTCAGTTTGATGCGTCTTAAATCGTCTCTCCAGAAAAATAAACAGACGCGCCATGGGAACGGCTGATATGCACTCGTTTAGGTTGGATGACGGTGGCGGAATTTACTCTTGATATTACCACGTTTCAGCTCCCTATACCTCGAGCATCTAACAGAGCACATGAAGTAACAAAGACCCCGCCATCATTTTCCCCAAATTGAGCACCTATCCCTACAGCTTGATCGCTCTAATGACGATGCGTGTGGTCAAGCGTCGCCTCGACGACGAGCTGATGAGGTAAGCGGAAATGAGCTCCACGGTAATTCCTCGTCTCTTTGTCGATCGTAAGTATGCAGGCCAGCTTTTGTCCTGGGAATGGCGGTGAATCCAGTCGAGAACGGGATTGGTCAACCCTCAGCATCATAGGTAGTTACTCTAATAGCTACGTTACTGACTGTTTAAAGCAACCTCCATCAAACAAAACTCGTAGGCCTGAAGTTTAGTTGCCTTTTTAGCTCAAGTTCTGTCGCTTTTAGCTGATTGGAGTTAGACTTCAGTTGACACAGACAAAACTCTGTCAACGATCACTGACGGTTCTTCCTCGCTTTCTTGTTGCCAGTGATAACTTTACCAATCCCGCAAATGAACTTCTCAACGCAGTGGTCAACCAAACGATTAGGAATGTCTTCATCGCCGCGTCACCCGTGATGGTATTACTCTCTGTAATTGTCATTCATGAAACTGAGTTCCACCACCAGGACTAAATATCAATACAACTGTTTGCCTTTCGTATCAGGTTGTATGTTCAAGCCGTATGCAATTATAGCAGTGGTGGGTTCATTGGTAATTTATATATACCACGACCAACAACTCTGGCAGTATCAATGGTGAAGTATCTTTGCGAATCATGGTGACAACAGCGTCTATCATAGCTTGATCTAGAAATCTTCAGTGGTTTGTTTCATTTTCCACAAAGCTCTCCATCACCCATAAATTGCTCTTGGACGACAGGCCTCCTTTTATCAACAGCAACAACAATAGGAAGTAGCTTCATCTCCTTTGGGACGGGAGGCAACGCATTCTTTTAGCATCATAACGTGATGATTGTTTCACTGCGGACGGCATTTCTTCCTTGTTTGAGAATTGCCAAATATATCGGGCGCCGTACGCTCGTTCGTGCGGCACTGACCTTGAACACCATGTCGTGGCTAGAACTTGACCCCAACCCCGCCACCCGGGCAGAAATCGAAAAGCTTGAAGCTGCCGGCAATTCTAGCGCCATTGACAGCCTTATGCTGCCGCGGATTGCCTTTGGCACCGCCGGGTTGCGCCTGGAGATGGCCCCCGGATTCGCCAACATGAATGATGTTACCGTGCTTCAGGCGAGTCAAGGGCTTGTTGACTACGTCAAACAAGGTCCTATTGTTGTTGGCTTTGACCATCGCCACCACTCGCGTCGGTTTGCCGAGATTACCGCCGCCGTTGTACTTAGCCGCGGCTTCGATGTCTACTACCTCGCCACCACTGGCGATGTTGGCGCCGAAACCGTGGCGGTGGAACTGAACCAGCCTCCCAAACATCCTTACAGTCAAGGGGGAGTGGTTGACGCTCACGTGGGTGGCAGATTCAGCCACACGCCGTTGGTTCCCTTCACCATTGATCGCGTCCACGCTACTGCAGGGGTGATGGTCACTGCCAGTCACAATCCGGCTAAAGACAACGGTTACAAGGTCTACTACGGCAACGGGTGTCAGATTATCCCTCCGGTGGACGCGGAAATTGCGGCGCTGATCGATGCCAACCTTAAACCGTGGTCGGACGCTAAAGTCAGCCAAACGCTTGCTGAGGGTCTTAAACTGGGAAAATTGAAGCCGTGCTTGGACGAAATGCAACAAAAGTATATTGAAAAGCTCCTGCAACTGGTGACGATGCCGTCGCTCGGGTTTGACTTCGTCTATACCCCCATGCACGGGGTGGGGCTCGACATCGTGGCGCAGGCGCTCCCTCGCTACTTCACCGACTATAAGATGCACGTGGTTGATGCCCAGGCTCAGCCGGACCCTCAATTC
Organism: Diutina rugosa; assembly: GCF_008704595.1. Classification (NCBI taxonomy): domain Eukaryota; kingdom Fungi; phylum Ascomycota; class Pichiomycetes; order Serinales; family Debaryomycetaceae; genus Diutina; species Diutina rugosa. The sequence continues at coordinate 52,702 of NW_022995083.1, forward strand.
CCCACAGTGGCGTTCCCTAACCCCGAAGAACGCGGAGCTTTGGATTTGGCTTCTAAGGTAGCTTCCGAAAATGGAGTGAAGTTGGTGATTGCTAATGACCCTGACGCCGACCGCTTTCTGGCGGCTATCCTTACTGGTAACGGCTGGCGCCAGTTGACTGGTAACGAGATCGGCTTCTTGTTCGCCATGTACATTGTCGAGACCACCAAGACCGACCTCAAAAAGTTGTACATGGTGAATCTGACGGTGCTGTCACAAATTTTAAAGGCGATGGCGGTGGTGGACGGGTTCCACTACGTTGACACTTTGACGGGGTTCAAGTGGATTGGCAACAAGGCTATCGACCTTGAGAAGGAAGGCTACACCGTTCCCTTTGGCTACGAAGAAGCTATCGGGTTCATGTTTGCCACCGCTCACGACAAGGACGGGGTTGCCGCTGCCACCGTTTTTCTCCAGCTCTACAAGCACTTTAACCACGACCTCGAGGCGGCGTTGGCTAAGGGCTATGCTCGCTATGGCTACTTCCAAGAATATAATGGCTACTACCGCGTACCGCGTCTCACCCTCACCAACGAGGTGTTCACCGCCATCCGTCAACTGAGACAGCCGTTGGACCCCATCGGCGACTTCAAGACTAAGTCGTACCGCGACTTGACGACGGGCTACCAGCTGGACACCCCCGACCACAAGCCGAACCTCCCCGTGGACCCGCATCTGCAGATGATCACGATGGTGCTTGAAGACCCCGCCACCGGCCACGAAGTCCGCTTCACTGCTCGCGGGCTGGGCACCGAGCCTAAGATTAAGATTTACTGTGAGGGTAAAGCGGACTCGGAACTGGCGGCTAAGGCGCTCGCGAAGAAGTGCTGGGACACGTTGCGGGAGGCGTGGTTCAAGCCTGAGGAGCACGACATGACGGAAGTGGCGTGATTTCAACTCCGATGAACTCCGGTTTTGAAAGATATGGCGTGATTTCCTTTACCCCACGACGTATCGGGTTTATCGCAGGGCTGGTATATTGCCTGCACACAGTGTCGGTAACTAATTCCGTCTACCCGCGATCGGCGATCGGTGAACACCTGTCCTCCCCCACCCACTAAACAATACGAAATTTAAACGACAAATTTTACCCTAAATGGAAGTTCCAACTGTGTGGACGTATACCTCTCATGTTCCACTTTCTCCCAATATCGATGAATCTCCTTCACTCTGCCCCAGTCTCCTCTGCTCAGACTCTCATCTTTTCGGCCCGAGGCAGCGAGCCCTGCGCCACGCCCTCCCCACATTTTCGCGGGGGCAGCGATGCGGGGCGGCACCCGCTGCCGAGGTGTGCCCGCCCCTTTTTTCCCTGTTTTCGTCAGCTGTATAAATAGCCTATCTGCCCCTTCGCACTGGCCATTCTCCAGTCCACTCACTCTAGTCAAACAACCGCAGTTCAGTATGGTTAGCGTCACCAACCGGGTAAACACGTCGCCGCCGCAAAACCCCCGTAACCTCCTTCAACGGGAGCGGGACCAGCTGGCTTGGGACCCCGTCAAGATGAACTACTTTTTGGAAGGGCTGCAAGAGCGCTCGGAACACGTCGCCGACGTGTTGCAGCTGCTTGAGCGGGACCCCATCTTGGCGGTGGGCCCCGGAACCTACGACGAAACCAAGGCCGAACAGAGAGAAACCACCGCCAAAAAGATCGCTCGCCTCGCCCAGTACCTCGAAATTGAAGGCGAAGACAAGTTCGCCACCCGGTTGCTGGTGGTGGGGACGTTTGATCCGCAATTGAACACCAGAGTCAGTGTCCACCTCGGGTTGTTTGTTCCCGCCGTCCGCGGTAACGGTACTTTCGAGCAAAGAAACTACTGGTTGGACGACAAGGCGACCAGCATCAAGACCGTGTACGGGTGCTTTGGGATGACCGAGTTGGCCCACGGTTCTAACGTCCCCGGTTTGCAAACCACCGCCACTTTCGACGAGGAAACCGACGAATTCGTCATCAACACCCCCCACATTGGTGCCTCGAAGTGGTGGATTGGTGGTGCCGCTCACTCCGCCACCCACTGTGCCACCTACGCGAGACTTATCGTTAAGGGTAAGGACTACGGTGTCAAGGTGTTTGTGGTGCCTTTGAGAGACGCCGACTTTAACTTGAACCCCGGTGTCACCGTCGGCGACATTGGTGCCAAGATGGGGCGTGACGGGATCGACAACGGGTGGATCCAGTTCTCCAACGTCCGCATCCCCCGCTTCTTCATGTTGCAGAAGTTCTGCAAGGTCACCCGCAACGGTGAGGTCACCTTGCCTCCCTTGGAACAATTGTCGTACTCGGCTCTCTTGGGCGGCAGAGTCAGCATGGTTGAGGACTCGTTCCGGATGATCTCTCGTATGACCACCATCGCTCTCAGATACGCCATTGGCCGTACCCAATTCCCCAAGGACAGCAACCCCAAGGAAGAGCAGCAGATCATCGACTACTCGCTCCACCAGCGTCGTCTTTTCCCTTACTTGTCGGCGGCCTACGTCGCTGCTGCCGGGGCCTATAAGTGCCGGGTTGAGGCTCGCACCATCATGGCCAACATCGATGTGGCGGTGAAGAACAACGACAAGCAAGGGTTGAAGCAGGCTATCCTCGACCTCAAGCAATTGTTCGTCGACTCTGGGTCGTGCAAGTCCAACTTGACGTGGATGGCGGCTGAGTGTATCGCTGAATGCCGTCAAGCCTGTGGTGGTCACGGCTACCTGGCCTACAACGGGTTTGGCCGTGCCTTCAGCGACTGGCACGTCATGTGCTCGTGGGAAGGTGACAACAACATCTTGGGTGTCCACGTCGGTAAGTCGATGTTGAAGCAGTACATTGACGCTCGCGACAAGGGCAAGGCCCCCTCGGACTCGATCAAGTTCTTGGCTGAGTCGGCCGACTTCACCGGCAGCAACAGCAAGCAGACGGTGCTCAAGTCGCCCCAAGACGTGTTGGATTTGAACAAGTTCGCTCGCGCTTTGGAAGTGGGGATGGTGAGATTGTCGGAGCGGGCTGCCAGCAAGCTCAAGCAAAACCAAGGCAACATGGACACCTTGGGCCCCGAATTGGTGTTGCTTACTCGCTTGAGAGCCCACCACTACTTGGTGCGTGAATACGCTCGCCGGGTGGCCGAACACCCTGACAACCTGGTGAAGCCTTACTTGGAATTGATGGGTCAAAACTATGCTGCCGCCTTCGTGTTGCAACAGGTGCTGACGTTGTTCCTCACTTACAACTTGATTGACTCGGAAACCTTTGGTGACGTCAACAGTGACGTGTTGCCCGATCTTGCCAAGAAGATTCGCCCCCACGTCGTTGCCTTCACTGACTCGTTCCAGCTTTCCGACGCTATCATCAACTCCGCCATTGGTAAGTGGGACGGCGACTTGTACGAGAACTACTTCAACATTGTTTGCCAACAAAACCCTCCCAGCCAAACCAAAGCCCCCTACTCCGAGGTTCTTGAGAAAGCGATTGGCAGAGGGCCCTTGGACCGTCGTGACCGCTACGAAAAGACCGGCGAAGCCGCTAAGCAATTGTCTAAGTGAATAATTGAGGTAGCTAATGAGCAATGAATGAAATAACTATTGACAATTTGTAAGCGAAAGTTTCGGGTCAAAACAACTAGCGATCCTATCCAGGCTAGTCTAGACGTCGATGATTAATAATTTTGCTCTCACCGGAAAGTAATGGCAAGTAGAGCGCCGTTGGAATTTACTATTGCGAGCTTAATTTTCTTGGTAGGTGCTGTACGTATGAGGTTATCCGCTGAAAGAAAAGAAACCACAAACATCACATCGAGAAGCTTTAACATAGCCAAACTTACGTTTTTTTGGTACCCAATTTATCTTCGATGGAGTCGGTTCCAGTCACCATGGATAGTCCTAATCACTATGTTCGTGTCCGTCCTTTTGGTACCAGCAGAGAAGGGTGGCCTCCGGAGACGATTATCCCTAACACTCTGAAGTTGACGGGTGTTGCCCTCAGCAATGTTGTGGGATTCCACAACCAAACAGTCTCGTTTGGACTCGGTCTCAATGTTTATGTTGAACCAAGTGTAAATCGCTTCTTTGAAGGTGTACAATTGGCCTTGAACCCCTCTTTCAAGCCTACCAGTGTGTTCACCAGCCCATATCAGGCAGGAAGCTCAACAATCTTCTTTGATGTTGCTGGGATTGACCAACTCGGTGACTGGGTGGTGTATCCCATCAAGTTCAAACGCCAAATCGAGCTTGATGGTACTGACTACTTCTACGTAACGTCACATTTTGGGGACTACAAGATGACTACCCCCCTGAAGTATACCTTGAGAATATCACTAACGTTATGGGTCCTGAGCCCTCGATTCCACGGGAGTACTTCCAAACTACGCCGGTGCCGCAAATCGGCAATGACATCGTGATATCCCCAAGCAGATTCCACATTTGTGATCTCCCTCTTGCCAACCTTCGCCTCGAAACAAGAATGGAACTTTACCGAGTGTTCAAAGAGGCTACGCAAGGTAACTTGAGAAAACATGTCATATTAGTTACCACCTATGAGATTTTGGAGTTGGTTGAAACTGAACTAATCAGAATCGTCCAAACGTGATGTCTATGCGCTGGTCCATATTCGAAAATCAATATGATATCTTGTAATATTTACTTTACTTACCGTAGCTTGAGCGTTACCTACAGGCTTTCACAGCAGAAGTTCACAAAACGGTGCCAGACAACAGATCTTGCGGTAAGGAAACGAACCGTAAAAGCCAGTGTCGTTGAGCGAATGTAAACTGCAGAGTAACGGTTTACAAAAATTCAATGTTTTATTCAGGGACTAAAACCATTCAGTCACTGGCTAAAACACCAAACTTGATGTCACGGTCGAGCACTAGTCTACGATCTCTCTGTTTGAAACTTGTCAGACAACCGCCGCCGCCCACCCCAGCGACTTTCCTCCGAAAAGGCATAGTCAAAGGGGTAAAGATCATTGCTCCGAGACCGGTGTACCCAGAAGGTAACCGTGATGCTCGGCAAGTAAAGATGGCCGGGCTGCTAAGAACCACGGACAAGCAAAACACATCTCACTTTGAGGGCTGCGGGGTAGTTCTCTCATCTTCCAAGTTGGAAACGATGGCTCATTAATAGAGTCAAAGAGAGACGTATACTATAGAAATGATCCTATGAAGTACGTCGACAAAGAAGAAAAAAAAGGTGCGGAGGTCCCCCTCTATTTATACTTTTTTCGCGGTTACCCGGACATCGCGCGATGAGCATCGCCTCTACCCTGCTGGGAGCTGCCCCGCAGCGCAGCCGTCTTCCATCAGGTTCTAGCCCCTAAATGAGACTAAAGTTTTGATAATACTCTGACATCAATTCCCAGGTGATGTGTGATAGTATTAGGTATAGGTTTCTTACAGGCACCGGTTACATGTCTACATTCTTTCAATCATAGTATCAGTGAAAAATTCGGTTATATACTCGATATCCTCTCTTCACGCTTTACATGTTGTACTTCACTTGAATACCTCTAATATCCATACTGTAGCTTCCGAATTTACCTTTGCTGTGTGCATTTTCCTTGCTGTTATCGTCTCCGCTGGGCTAGCCTCGGGGACGCCAAAAGTGCGAGCCATCGCGCGCATCTCATCGCAGCATAACCCATGGTCAAGGAGCAGCGGAAACGTAAGCAGGACGAAGTGGACGCTCCGCCTGCGGACGAAATTGCCACTGTCGACATTGCCGAAGACAGTTCTGAAGACGAAGCTGACGACGACTCCGATGCCGAGGCCGAGGCGGCGTTGGAAGCGCTTATAGGCGAGGAGGCCAGTGACGCCGAGCTGGTGGACACTGATGACTTCAGCGACCCCGAAACCATTGGTGATGGGGTTTCTGGCATCAAGCTTGTCCCCGAGGCTTCAGGTGAGCCCGAGATCCACACCAAGTTCAGCGACGGCACCCCTCGTATCATCAAACCCGAGATCGACCCCGTGTACGACCTGGACGACTCCGACGCGGAAAACTTCAACACCATCGGCAACATCCCCATCTCTGCCTATGAGGAGATGCCCCACATTGGTTACGACATCAACGGGAAGCGGATCATGCGCCCGGCGAAGGGGCTGGCCCTCGATCAGCTTTTGGAGCTGATCGACTTGCCCGCCGGGTGGACGGGGCTTTTGGACCAAAACACGGGCGAGAGTCTCAAGCTTAACGACGACGAGTTGGAGCTTATTAGAAAGATCCAGGCGCAAGAGCTGACGGACGAAAACATCAACCCTTACGAGCCGATGATCGAGTGGTTCACCGGTGGTGCTCCCGAAGTGATGCCGCTTATGGCCACCCCGGAACCGAAACGCCGGTTTGTCCCCTCTAAGCACGAAGCTAAGCGAGTGATGAAGATTGTGCGGGCGATTAGAGAGGGTAAGATTCTTACTCCCGACCAAGTGAAGGCACGCAAGGAACAAGAACAACAGGAACGCCTCCAGTTTGACTTGTGGAACGACGAAACTGACACTCCCAACACCCATATCATGAACTTGAAGGCGCCGAAGATGGCTCCTCCTACTCATGAAGAGTCGTACAACCCTCCTGAAGAATACTTGATGACGGAAGAAGAACGCAAAAAATGGGAAGAAACCGACCCTGCTGACCGCGAGCGTAATTTCATCCCGCAAAAGTACCTGGCGCTCCGTAAAGTGCCTCAATACGGCGAGAGTGTGCGTGAACGGTTCGAGCGGTGCTTGGACCTCTACTTGGCTCCTCGTGTGCGTCACAATCGTCTCAACATCGACCCGGAACTGCTTATTCCCGACTTGCCTCTGCCTAAGGATTTGAGACCGTTCCCCATCAAGTGTCTGACTGTCTACCAAGGCCACGACGGGCGCATTCGGACCGTATCCGTGGACCCGCTGGGCACCTGGCTTGCCACTGGCGGTGACGACGGTACTGTCAGAGTGTGGGAAGTGCTCACTGGCCGCCAAGTGTGGAAGGCTCAACTTGTCGACACTGAAGACTTGGGCGACAACCGCGTTGAGCTGGTGGAGTGGAACCCTGACGCTGCCACCAACGGTATCCTTGCCGTGGCCGTTGCCGAGCTGGTGATGCTTGTGGTTCCTCCTGTGTGGGGTTTCGACATCGAAAACGCCGGTAAACTGAAGATCGAAGCTGGGTGGGGTTACGACACCTTTGGCCAGACCAAGAAGGGTAACCTCGATGTCACTGGCGACAACGACCTCGAAAGCGACGCTCCTAAGAAGGAAGTGGGCAAGTGGCAGGCGCCGCTGAAACGTCAAGCCCAGGACGGAGTTGCAGCCATCATCACCACCAAACACACCATCAAGAAGCTTCTGTGGCACCGTCGTGGTGACTACTTTGTCACCGTGGCGCCGCTGGGGGCCAACTCGTCGGTGTTGGTCCACCAGGTGCTGAAGCACGTGTCGCAGCTGCCGTTCCGCAAGCTGAAGGGGATCATTCAAGATGCTAAATTCCACCCGTTCAAGCCTTTGTTGTTTGTGGCCCTGCAACGTACCATCAGAGTCTACGACTTGGCACAACAGGTGATGCTGAAGAAGTTGATGCCGGGGGCGCGGTTGTTGAGTGGTATTGATATCCACCCTCGTGGTGACCACTTGGTGGCGCTGTCATACGATAAGCGCGTGTTGTGGCACGACTTGGACTTGGGTGCTACCCCGTATAAGACTTTGCGTTACCACGATAAGGCCGTCCGTGGCGCTAAGTTCCACCGTGGCAAGTTGCCATTGTTCGCCACTGCTGCTGATGACGGGTCGTTGCACGTGTTCCACGCCACCGTCTACGATGACTTGGTAACGAACCCGTTGTTGGTACCGCTTAAGAAGTTGACTGGCCACAAGGTGGTCAATCTGATCGGGGTGATGGACTTGTGCTGGCACCCGAAGGAGGCGTGGTTGTTTTCTGCTGGCGCCGACGGCACCGCGCGGTTGTGGACTACGTAAGTTAATAGAGTATGGGCATTATATAAGGTTAAATACATCAAACGAGAAATTAAAGCAAGTGGTTAGGGCATTCGATGCTATCCAATGCCAAAAACGTTGGATGATTACTAGGTTCGAAGCTGCCTTTGGTTGGACGATTGATAGTAGGTCACTTCGCTGTTTATTTCATACAAACAGAATAATTAGCTCGGGTGAATAACCTACTTGGTAGCCATAAGTTGCATCCAAATTTTATGATGCAAACTTGATTTGCGCGCACCGCTAATACACAAGGGATATTGATAGGGCGAGTATGCCAACCTCCACGGGCGGCACAACCCATGTGGAAGAAGCAATCACATGAAACTTTATGAATGATACACAATTGAGGATGTCGACTTCGTTGAGACCATCAGCTTGCTTGCCTGTTAGGGCCTAGTTTTCGCGCCCTCGCATAATGCGCAAATCCAGCGTTACCTCAAGATCGCATCCACCTGCCGAGACGGAGAGACGCGTAAAACTCCGTACACGTAGCTCAAAGTTTGCGCTAATAAAAGTTTACGGTTGTGCCCCAAGCAGTAACATACCATGCATTGGAACCGTCATCCTGTGTGGTAGCTTGCATATTCAGGCACCAAAATAAGGTTATCTCGCGTGCGGATGTGTATGATGTCATACATAGGCACGATATGAGACGGCTGTGATCACACAAAACGAGGTTGTATCTCGTATTGTTCATTACATCAGTGTTAGATGCCATTCTCATTCTATCGCAGTATCTTCAACATTTGGCAATCCCAACAGGAGTTCCCATAGGTTACACATTGAGAAATTATCGTTGTAGTAGCCCGAACAGAATTGAACCATTGAGCAAAACCTCAAAGAGGTCAGGTGGAACAGCATCGCGAAAAAAAAACCATGTCACTGGGAGTATAGCACTTGCGATGTCCTCGTGTTTCTGGTGATTTATCTCCATAGATATACGTATTCTTCTTAAGCGAGTCTGATCGGAATTCTACAAGTAAATTAATTAATGATTCAGCAGGAAAATCTGGGATTATGTCTTATGATTCACGCACTAGTGAGACTCATTGGCTGCTTAATCAACCATTGATAACTATGTCAAACTCAGTATTAACTTCGGCGAGAGATTTGACTTTCGCAAACTAAGGAAATTCAGACCTTGACAGGTGGTGAGCCTAGACGCCTTTCAAAGAACAGTGCTACATCAAAGACGCCAAATGTTTGAGCAATGTGATCAAGACAGGCAGAATGTTAAACGCATTACACCACGATGCTTGCCGATACTCGCTATTGTTACCCGTTCCGGCGTTATGGGGGTCGGTCGATTCGAGCTGGTCAGAATGGTTGACGCAATCCCGCGTATTGAGGTGGCTTACACGGCCTGATCTCCATAGATCAAGGTAGTAAAAGACTGAAACATCTTGCAACTGTCGTCTTTGATCATGATGATACAGCGTATACAAGATGACTCTATTCAGCTATCGAGATAATCGCCGTCGCTATGCTGTTCTGTAGGTATTCTGTACCTTATGCATATTTCTTGGCTGGAATAAAATATTTGCGCAAATTAAAGTTGAGCTTTGTTACTGACCATGCCCCGGGCGACGCATAGAAGCAGCATACTCTGCCACAAAGGGATTGGTGATAGTATTCTGAGTAACTTCATTGTGTTTTGAGCGTGAAACATTGATGTATTCTTTAACATGATTTTTTGCATTGTGTCAGCTGAAATTAGTGGAATTTATATTGATCATTTAAAACATGGGGTATTATGAATGTTCAACAATTTTTAGATGAATTTTACACCAATTGTGACGATGTATCAAAGCCTTGCACGTCGTCCTGGCCCAAGAAAGTTCCCAATCCGGCTCAATTTTCTATGCTAAAAACATTTCAATCCCATATCGGTATCCAGCATCAGCGGGAAGTGATTGTGTTCGGGACCCTTTTATCAGTTAAGAAGCATCAGCAATAACTTCCTCTGTGTGAAGCCTTCAATCTTGATTGAGTATTATCGTGATTATACCATCGCATATTGATTCAACTATGCAATGATGATTCATCTTCAGCAGCTCTATAAATTTAGGTCGTGGCTTTTTCGCCAACTCAATTGATGGGTTGGAAGGCATAATTTGAGCCATAATTTAAATCAAATAATCATGAGCATTACATGGGGTATACATCGAGACGGATGGGGCATACATTAAGACGGTTGACTTCAATCGGAGCAGTCTCAAGTGCAGCTTTGGTATACAATGATGCCATGGCTATTACTTAAAGAGACGAGTAACGAGGCAAGTCTACGTTGGTGAGGGACGCGTTACAAGGCATCTGGCAGCTAAGCTGCTCTATACACCCCATAGAAAACTATTGATGATATCATATAATAACCTTAATAGACAAGGTGTATCGCCCAAAAAGTCAATCGCTAAATCCATCCAAGCACTGAAGTTGACATTTCAGTCAAACATCGTGTTTTGTGTTGCATGCAGTACTCATCTCTTACTAGCTGAGCACTCTTAGTGTTCGCGCCGATCAATCCACAAATACGGCAGTGGAACAACCAATTCCTTGCTATATGAGGTGCTTTTTTCGATACTTATAACATTACTCTCTCAGTATATTGACATTCTCACTCGATTTTATCTCTACATTGCCCTATTCTTGACATTCTCGCTCCTCTTTAGTCACACTGTGTGGGGGAGGGGGCCCATCGCGGGCGCGCATTGCAAAGCCATCTCATCGCACTGGGCCCTGATAACGCTATGATTCGGACTATCAAGCCCAAGAACGCCCGGCTGAAGCGGGCTTTGGCCAAAAAGGAAGCCAAGCTTGTCGAGAACGCCAAGCAGGCGTTGTTCGTCCCCGGGGCGTCCTCGAACAAGTTCCTCCACGACGCCATGGTCGACCTCATGGCGCTTAAAAAGCCGCTAGCCAAGAAGTTCTCCCGCAAAAACGAAGTGAGACCGTTTGAAGACGCCTCCGAGCTCGAGTTCTTCAGTGAAAAGAACGACTCGTCGCTCATGGTGTTCTCGTCGCTGAACAAGAAGCGGCCCAACACTTTGACTTTCGCCCGTTTTTTCAACTACAAAGTGTACGACATGCTTGAGCTTTCGGTGATCAACCAGCCCAAGTTCATTGAGGACTTCCGCAAGGCCACTTTCCAAGTGGGGCTCAAGCCGATGTTCACTTTTAACGGGCCGGCGTTTGAAACCCACCCGGTGTACCAGCAAGTGAAGCTGGTGTTCCTTGACTTCTACCGCGGCGAAGACACCGACCTCCAGGACGTGGCGGGGCTCCAGTACATCATCCTGTTGCTGACGGGCGACATCGAAGACCCCAACGCCGAGGTGAGCCAGTTGCCTCCCGTGCACTTCAGGGTATACAAACTTAAGACCTACCGCCTGGGACAAAAAGTGCCTCGGGTGGAACTCTCGGAAATCGGTCCCCGCTTCGATTTCAAGATTGGCCGTCGGGTGACTCCCGCTCCCGACGTCGAGAAGGAAGCGCACAAGAAGCCTAAGCAATTGCAGGCCAAGGAAAAGAAGAACGTGTCCACCGACGCCATGGGTGACAAGGTGGCGCGTATCCACGTGGGTAAGCAAGATCTTTCCAATTTGCAGACGAGAAAGATGAAGGGGCTCAAGAGCAAGTACGACCAGGAACTGGACGACGAGGACGACGACGAGGAAGCGTACGGCAACGACGACATCAGCGACGATGCCGAACAGCCGCTGGCTAAGAGACAGCGGGTATAGGGATACAACAGGTAATTTATATACGGTCTAGAATTGATTTATTATAGTGTTGACTCGAAGTGGAAGACCATAAGGGTGCTTCTGAATCGTAGACGATAGTAAAGAAATAATGAAAGTGTAGATTCAATGCTGCCATCGATGATATAGTGGATGTTGTCGTAGAGTATCATTGTATGTTGCGGTTCAGTTGTTTCTTTTCAAGTCTTCAGTTTTTAAACTACAGCTTACCTGAAATGATTCAAAACGTCGACATCCTCAGTCGACTATGCCTCCAGGAATTGCCAGCAGATATAGGATGTAGAACGCTGACTCTAAGTACGAGTGGAAGTTTAGGCACGATTGACACTGGCACCCAAATTTACTACCACACCAAATTTTTAAATGTAGAAACATCAATTTATTCCGTAAGATCCATGGTCAACTCCTCAGCCCTTTATATGCCATGTTTCGCGATCGTCGTTTCCCCTTTGTTTCATGATCAGTGTCGTGCCGAGCGCCTCGCATCCCCAAACAAACGATCGCATCGCGCGAACCGCCCAGTGTTCACCATGGTGTTATCGTCGACGGCGGGGTTTCGCCCCCGTAAACGTGACGCTGGCGAGCTCGAGCCGGCGCTGCTGCCGGTGCACAAGCGGCCGGCGACCGAGCTCACCCAGAACCCCAATTACCGCGTCACCCGCCTCGTGGCGCTGCCAGCGCAGGGCAGCGCCGTCTCCATCGGCTACACCGACGCCAACACCGGCTACGGTGTCGCTGTCGTCGAAGACACCATCCAGGTGTGGCCCTATACTTTGGCCGACCCCCATCCCCACATATATCAGGTGCCAGCGCCGCAATCGGACTTCCCGTTGGCGCTCGTCACCGCGCCGGCGCCCGACCAGCCGCGGGACCCAGGTCTCGTCATTATCAACAGCCAGACCGGCTTCGTCAAATTCTTTGAGCTGGTGAAACACGCTGCTGCTCTTGAACTCATTGATAACAAGCACTGGGAAGCGCAGATCTCTCTTGGCCTCAACGAAGCCGTCAGCCTCGCCGAACCGGCGGAGCCTGCGGGGGTAATTGTCGCCACTACCCACGGGCGCTGTTTCCTTGTCACCTTGCGCGATGTTACTGGTAAGCCCAGCTTAGACGTCGACTTGCTCCAGGTGCCGCTGGGCGTGGCGCTGAAGCTCTGGCGCTCGGTGTGGGGCGGCGCTCCTCCCGTCATCCACGGCGATATCGTCAGTGTTCGCCCTGGCCGCCTTCATAACCAGGGCATGACCCAGGAATTGGTGGCGCTTACTCGTCGGGGTGAGATTCTGATCTTCACCTGTCAGTTACTCCTGCTGCTGCGCTACTGCAGCGTCGACCCGCGGCGCCTGTTCCGCCACAGCATGTTTGCCAGCGTTGAAGCTTCAATTGAAGCCCATAGACCTGGCGGCAGTGTCCACGTTGAGTTTTTCGATGTCGCCCACACCGCCGACGACCACTACCTTGTGCTCGCTCGCGTCCATCGCCACAACCCTCGCCTCATGATTTTCACCGTCAAAGTCGACGCTACCGGGGCGCTTGTCGTTGCTACCCACCTTTTGAAAGCTCCCGACGCCGAAGGCGACGGGTTTCTGCCGAAATTATTCTTGCCCTCCCCTAAGACCACTGCGTTTGTCACCGTGGGTAACTCAGTTTACTTAGCTGATATCGGCACCTCATCGGGGTGGGAGGACCGCGTTGTCTTCCGCCGTCTGGTTACCATCATCGGCTACGGCGTCGAAAACGCTACTGACAACCAAAACGCCGCTGTCGTCGTCGTCACCCAGAACCAAGGGGTGGTGCGCATCGAGCGCTTCCCCACGACGCCACTGGTAGATCCAGGGACGGTGCTTAAGTCTCATATTGAACAGGGCGTGTTCTTCGGCGGTCTGAGCGAGCTTAGCTTTGACGTTGACGGCGCCAGTGTCCCTAACGGCTCGATCATCGACGCCGTCGGTGCCATTTGCGAGGAGATCATGGCGCTGCTGTCGCCCTACATGAACGCGTTGCCAGCGGTGCTGGAGACGCTTGAGCGCAAGATTTCGTTGCTTCGCCAGCTACTAGACTACTGCGAAACCAATTTTACCGCTAACGTGGTCGCTGATGTAATCCCATTAGTGTATGACGGCATTGAAAAGCTGGCAGTGGCGTTGGCGTTAACCCAATGCATCGACAAGCTCCCCCACTTGCGCCCCGTGCTCCTGCGAGTGTGTGGTGGCGACATCGGCGAGCGTTTCTCCAACGACACGGCGCTGATCCTCACTGTGTTCACCGACTTCATCAAGGAGCTCGAGACCAACGACGAGAATTTGGCCAACGTCGCCTACATCGTTGTTTCCACTCAATACCAGGGTGTGTACGCCTACGAGCAGGAAATCCCTGGCAACCGCCGGCGTCTCTGGGTGTTTGACACCGACTTGGTGTTCCGCATCAGCGATATCTACTCCACCTACTACAACCACCCAGAGACCATCGTCAGCCACACCGACGCCATGGTCAAGTACTGTCAAGTGCTCTACTTCTACGCCGAGCGCGCCCTCGAAACGTTAACGGTGACCCAAGACCCACAAGAACAAGAATACCGTCGCTGGTACAACGCCCGCAAGCACGGGTGGATCGAGCCGTTGGTGGTGCACAACTTGACCGCTGATGCCATTGCCATCACCGAAAGGTTCCATGACTACGACAACTTGGTGTACGTTATTAATCTGTTAAGCGAAGACGACGCCAGTGTCGGCTTTACGCGTTGTTTTGACACCTTTGGCTACCCGTTCGCCGAGTCAGTTTACCGCTACTTCCTCGAGCAGAACCAGCCAAAGAAGTTGGTGGCGGGCCCGTTTGCCGAATACCTGGACTATCTTCACCGCTTCTTCCGGGAAAACCAGGACGCCACCGCTGCCATTGCTTGGGTCGTCTACTTGAAAGAGGGTAATTACGCTGCGGCATCAGCGGCGCTTGTCCACTCTCAGCAGTGCTCGCAAAACGTCGATACCCTCGCCAATGCCCACACCAAGCTTTCTATCGCTAAATTGGCACAAGTGGCGGCGCCCGGCGGCGCTGTTGACGCTGAAGTGGCACAAGACTTAAAGCTTGTGGCGGCGCAGCGGCGTCTCCATGATGCCCTCAGCACCACTTATAAGAACGTGATGCCTGGTAAGGCCAAGTCGTCTATAGATACCCGCGTTGTCGATTTTGACGCCGCGCTTGAACTTGTCGAGCCGCTGTACGAAACGGTGGCGGCTAACGCGCCTCTTCTGGCACCTGAAGACGTGGTCAACCTCTTGACGTTGCTTCTGCAAGCGGTCACTGGCGGCGTTCGTGCCTACGCCGATGCGATTGAGGTGGCGGCGCTTGTGGAAAACGCTGCCGACGCTGCCCGCCTCAGCCGCGTGGCCTGGCTCCGTATCTTGGCGTTTGGCGACGACTGGCGAGTGATTGAGCGTCTTAACCAACAAACCGATGACGAGCGGCGTCTCGCCATCCACCGGTTGACTCTCTATAAGGTAGCGCTCTTAGTCAACCGTTTCGACGACCTTTACGCTGTGATCGACGGCAACGCCGGCGACGACGTTGTGGAGCAACTGTTGGTCGATACAACGGCGTTGGCTCAGCCGAAATTGGCCCAGTGGGTCCGCGCTACCGTCGAGGAAGCCAAACGCTATAAGTAATGAGTACGATAATCGATATAATTTTAAAGGTATTCAGGTAATTTGTCATTGTTCGTAGAGTTGATCTCGTTTGCAGAGATTATTTCCACGAGCAACTTTGGTGAGACTCCATCAAGCAAATTCGACATCTGTAAAACAAAACAGCAGTGTCATAATCCTCATGTTTCTCTACTAGTTAGATTCTTGATATGACCTATTCTGTCCATCGTTAATTGACAATGATCGTACCCTGACTTCATCACAATTCACTGCATGCAGTCTACGATACATACGAATCGTCCTGGAAAATATCAGCGTGCATAGACCATAAGTGCATATTACCGGGTAAACTACACGGCTTCTATCTTCTCTAATCTCTACTGACCATCAGTACACACTTCTAGTATCATTTCGCTTTGTTTACCTTTCTCCAGGATGGTGCGCGCACCCCAGTCTAGTAAATACCAGCCCCGCGATACCGTGACCCAATCACCCCTGGATCAACCGCCCCCATCCCAACTTCATTCTGGGGCTAATTACACGGCGGTCTTATCAATTGCTCAGGGTTTAGACGATTGTCTCGGTCATCTATCCCAATTTGGTGCAACTTTCTTCCAGTCAAGCAAAAGCAGAACCACGCGTGGTGTCTCAGTTGTCATCTGACATTTGCTTCAGAACTATACTTTGAGTTACATACATTCACGAAAATAGTGGTCTGATGGCATCTGTGTTCAGTGTGCCATTACTGAAAGCGACAACTCCTACACTCTTTATTCGGGTTACAGAAGTTAGCGACGAATCTACCACAAATGGACAGTTCAAACCGTTGAAAGTGGACGCGACATTTGATGGTACCATCTATTCCAACCTCCTCAATCAAGATGACGTTGACTCGATGTGGGAAAGTCGGTTTCATGATAGCGACGCGTATCGTCACCGCAACGCCATCATCACCAAGCTCTTCACAACTCAAGGCAGCGATATCCCCTCAACTGTTCCTGAATTCCAGCTAGGAGCGATTTACCAAGAAGACGGCTCGATCAAAGTGCTGCTCCGAACCACTGATAAGCTCCCCAAGACTATGGCGTCGTTCTACATTGCCTCTACCGATACTACCGATAGCGATATATTCCGTCAGTGGCTTGAAGAGGTTTGTGCATCTCAAAAACGGACGCTGCTGACAGTGACAGTGCAACAGGACGACATTCGGAGCTTGCAGTCGAAAGTGCTTCTTTTGGAGCACTACAACGCTTCAATGGAGCAAGACTACCGTGCGATTATTGACGATCTCAAAGCTAAGTTCTCCGAGGCGTTGGCTCACAAGAAACAGCGGATCTGGGAGTTGATGAATGATAAACTTCCCGACGACAAATTGTTCGGGTTGAACCAAGAATACTACGACCGCCACAAAAAGGGCGATGCCGACACGTTTGTGGCGGCTGTCAAGCGTCAAAGAACCCAGCTTACGCCTGATGATCTGCCGAAGAAACGTAAACAGGCGCCGAAAGCTGAAAACACGCCAATGCTTAAATCGGAGACGCCGCGCCTCCAACTCAAACAGGAGCCCGATGACTCGGTGTGGCCTCCTCCTCGGGTGAAGCTTGAACCCGCACTGGAGTCAGAAGCGGTGGTGGTGGCTGATGGCGCCGCTGGCGCCGCTAATGCCGTTGACGCTGATATCTCTACCGACATTTCCGATGCCGAGAGTGTCGCAAGTGACGGACCCCCTCTAGCGCCGCGCGCGCCCAGCGTGATCGAAGATAGTCAAAACGATACCGATTACGGCTCGGAATAAGCCGCATCGAGGCACGCCCCCGCCCCACCCCCCACAGTCCCACACATCAAAACCACAACACAAACACTACGAGAACAAGGCAAATTTGATCAGTTGACCCCATTCCCATTCTCCTACGACGCTTACGCCTGCTAGATGCCGGTTATTCCTTCCGACAGCGCTTCCGACGCTCGCTCGCGGCTGCCGCTGCCGCCACCTCATCGGAGCTTTTTTTCCACCACCATAACCGATCTGCCGCGCGTAGCTAACACATCATCGCGAAAAACCCCCAGCACCCGCCATGAGCTACTACGACCCCTACCACCCGCTGTACATGGCCCAGCCGTACTTTGGGTACATGGACGAAGGGGAGTATCTAGCTCCGGAGCCCCCCGCGCCCTTCGACCAGCGGCCAGCGGTGGGGTACGCCGGCTACGACAGCTACGGCGGCTACGACAAGTACGCCCTCGACGCTGACCCGGGGGCGCCCACGCCGTCGTACCCGGTGCCCCAGCAGCCGGCAATGGCGGTGACCCACAACTTGCCTGCAATGGGCCCGGCCCAACCCCAGCACCACCACAAACCGCACACCCGCCGCCCCAGCTACCCCCGCCAGCAGCAGCAGCCTCAGTCCTACGCCAATACCTACGGCAGCTACCCTCAAGCCCGCCAACACCAACCCCACCAGGGACACCAAGGCCCCTCGCAATCGCCGCTGGACGTCTCCACCCGCACCTCATCGGCACTGCCCCCGGGCCACGCCGCTCCTTCACGCACCGTGTACCTTGGTAACATCCCTGGCGACATCCCTCCGAACGAGTTGCTTGATTACGTGCGGCTGGGTATCTTGGAGCTGGTGAAGATCTTACCCCAGAAGAACTGTGCCTTCATCCTGTTTGTGGATCCCCAGCTGGCGCTTTTGTTCCACAGCGACTGCATCCTCAAAAAGCTTTCGATCAAAGGCCACGACATCCGCGTGGGGTGGGGTAAGAATCAGCAGATGTTGCCGGCGGTGTTGGAGGCGATCCAACGCGACGGCGCCACCCGTAACGTCTACTTGGGCAACTTAACCAATCCCCACACCGGCGAAATGATCACCGAAGACGAGTTGCGCGCCGACTTGCTGTGTTTTGGTGTTATTGATTGCATCAAAATCATCCCCGAGAAGGGCATCGCGTTCATCCACTTTTTGCTGATTTTGCTGGCGATCCGCTGTGTGGCCAACTTGCCGCTCAAGGACAAATACTTAGACAAAAAGTGCTTCTACGGCAAGGACCGTTGTGCTTTCATCACCAAGACCCAGCAACACAACGCCGCCCAGTACCTCGGGTTGGCGCCGGGAATGGAGCACATTGTCACTGCCGCTGACCGCGAATATATCAGCAGCGCCTTGGTGCAGCAGCAGGCAGCAGCAGCTCAGATCGCCACCCAGGCTGGGGGTGCTAGCAACTTGGGCAACCGTACCGTGTATTTGGGAAACTTGCACCAGGACTCGCTGGTGGAGGAGATCTGTAATGTGGTGCGTGGGGGGCTTTTGCAGCTGATCCGGTTCCTCAAGGAGCGCCACGTCTGCTTCATCACCTTCGTTGACCCCATCGCTGCCGCTCAATTTTACGCCATGTGCCAATTGCATGGTCTCACCATTCACAACCGTCGCATCAAAGTCGGGTGGGGCAAACACCTGGGACCGTTATCGAACGCGTTGCTGTTGGCAGTGTCCAACGGCGCCTCGCGTAACATCTACATTGGTAACATCCAAGACTTCAATCACTTCAACCTGCAAAAATTACGTGACGATTTTGCCATGTTTGGCGACATCGAACAAATTAATTACCTCGAGGAAAAGAATTGTGCCTTCATTAATTTCGTCAACATCGCCAATGCGATCAAAGCCATCGATGGCATCAAACTGTTCCCCGATTACAAAAACCTCAAAATTAACTTCGGCAAAGACCGATGCGGCAACTTGCCCCGCCAATTCCAATCTCAAGCCGCTGCTGGGGCATCCGCTGTTGGTGGCGCCCAGGTGTCCACCATGGTGGGAGCTCTTAATGGTGCTGCCGACCCTTCGGGGGACAACGCGGCAAACTTTGGCGTGGGCAATGCTGCCCTCTGCGGCAACGCTGATCGTCTCTGAGCTTTTAAAAACCAACTACGACGCATACTTGGGTTATATTTGGGTGTGTTACTCTTTGGAAAGTATATATAGTTTACTTCTCTTCCGTCTTTTACAGCATATATATCTTTTACTTCGTTCGTCAACCCAATACACAATACCAGACAAAAATAAGAAGTACACGATGCTAAATGAACCGTTTCTGATCAATTCAAAGAGGATTTAGCGGCAAAAAGATGATTCTGCCCGGGCTCGATCCGGGGACCTCATGCGTGTGAAGCATGCGTCATAACCAACTAGACTACAGAACCGTATTCTGGAAATTGAGGTTGTCACATTATAATACCAGTGCTATTTTGTTGACTCTTTGTCGGCTTTCTCAGATCGCAGGGTATCGAGAACGAAGGCTTTACAAACACTTGAGATCCTCTAAGGAGTATGTAAGTTATTAAGTTAGATATCAATGCAAAACTAAGGATAAAAAAAAAAAGAGCTTCTGACGCTTCTAAACCGAAATCTCAGTGTAGTTTCAGTAAATTTGAGACTATTGCTAATCTATGGTGAATTTTTGGGCAATTTCCCATCTTTATGGAGATAGTAATTTTGATTTTTTATAAATTTGCAAGAAATCTATCAATTGGATATGATTTCAGCAAATGAAAAATATCGTGACCAGATGTGCGTGTAATTGAGAAGATAATGTATATGAATGATTAAAGGATCAATCCCGCTCGCAGGATCAGAACCGAGGGACGAGGGCTATCATGAGCAACGCCGCCACAAGCACCACGGCGACAATGATGGCGATTTTGATCATGTAAATCCACCCGACTTTACCACCCGTCTTGCTTTCCAAGTACTTGTTCAAATTGTTGTCAATCCTGCGTAACGTGGACAGGTTCTTCAATAAGTTTTCATTGGTCTCGTTAAGAATGGTCAAGTCGTCGCCCAAAATCTTTTGACTAAGAGCCACTGCTCCCAGTCGAAGTGTCAGCGTAAGGTCTGAGAGTTCGTTGATCAAGTCGTGCTGGACGTTATCGTGGTAGTCATTAAGTTCATTATCATCCAACTTCGTCGACTCGCCGCCCACAAGCAAACGTTTCCGGAGCAGCAGGAGGTCTTCGTCGGTGGCCACTGCCATTGACGACACGCTGCCGCGGGGTTTGTCATCGTGAGAGTCCCCTTGGGTCGCCGCCAGCATTGCTTGCTGGTGCCGCTGTTGGTCTCTGATCATGCGATCCACGACATAGCTCTTCTGATCGAGCAATTCACACAACACCCACTCAATCTGTTTCCGTAGCTCCGCTACTCGAGGTGACAGCGGCAACCGTTCTGCCTGGCCCTGGAGGACAGTGACGTCGGAACGGATGGCATCAAGACGCGTCTTCATGAGCACGGGGGATTGAATATAGTGGGAGTAGGTGTCGCCATCGTAATCAAGCACGTCAGGAATCAGCAACAGCGACACGGTGGCGACGTGGGCATCGATGCTCTGGACGACGGTATCCATAGTGTGCGCACCCGGATGACAGGTGGAGATCAAAGAGGGCTACAGCGATGGTGGGAGCGACTCGTGTCAAATTAAGCGAAAATCTGGAAACTGATGATAAGCTAAGTAGTTATATAACTCCAAAAAGAATACCAACGAGCTATTGGTTAATCTGGCTGAGAAAAACTCTGTTTCCTGATGTTATGTTGGGCATCGACTTAACAATGTCGCACATAAGCGCAAGCCTTGCGTGACAATACTTCTGATTGTAATCACATTAGCTTGGCTACATTTGCTATCCTTCACCAGTCACCACTATTTAGTAGTGGGTTGTTTGCTATGGCTGTTGCTCTCAACATGCGGCTCCACCTCATCTACTCGCCACAAACCAACAATACCCACCCCCACACGTCACGGTATAGTTGCCTAGCACTAAGCCCCAGCCGCTCTCATGCTGTCCCTAGCAACCGCTCGCATGTGTAGTCCCGTTGCCCTCACGCCACGTATGTTGGGGAAACTACAAAGGCTCCTCTTTGCTTGCCAGATACCCCCGCCGAGCCCCGGCGTTAGCCATTTCTAACCATGAACACGATGGCTCTTACCCCCGCGCAGCCACCCCAGCACTTTCTCGCCTTGCGAACCTTGCGACAAAATCGCATCCCCCAGACCAGCCCCACGATCGCCCTTAAGCCGCGCCGTGCTGGCATGGCCCGGTTTTTTCCTTCTACTCGGCTAATCCACTAAATGGCCCCATTTGACAACAGCCACATCGAGACGACATTCTCGTCAATAACACCCGTTCACGGTGCCATTAATGTCACCAGAAACCGAACCAAAAAGTTTTCTATCACCCATTGTTACCCCCTTCACCCACATCTGTAACCCTAAAAAGTCTTGTTTTTCTCTCCCCTCCTAGGCATGCCCCTGGTCCTGCCTCGTCGTCATGGTACATTTGTGGCCTGTCCACGCCCCCCGGGCCGCGCGCCAGTGCAAGACACCAAACAACACTCGGCTAGCTGACTTCCCCCCACGCCCGCCGCTTGCCCTTGCGCTCCCCAGGTGTTTTGGAACGTCAAATGTCATCCAACCCGCTCCACGTGTCGATCCCCTACACGTTCAACTCGGCGGAGGAGTACCCCACGGAAATCCTCGCCGAGCGGTTCCAGGCGTGGCGCTCGATCATCAAGGACCTCGTCGTCTACCTCAAGGAGTTTGTTCTGGTACAGGATGAGATTGTCCACCAGCAGAAACGGCTACAGCAGGTCGTCGGCCATCAGAACGAAATCACCGGCTCCCTGGACGACCCCCAGAATTTCTTCTTGCCCCTCGGAAATGGATCCATTCACGACTTGCCGCTAATCTTGCTGCGGTTCCACGAACAGAACATCGCCAATGGCCAGAAGACTTACCGTGAAGTCCAGTCACTGATCATCCCCAAGCTCGAAGGGTTGCGCCACGACTTGTTGCTCAAAATCAAAGAAATCAAAAACTTGCATTCCGATTTCAAAAACAACCTCCATAAAGACTTGCTCGAGACGAAAAATGCCCTCAGCAATTTTAATCAGGTCATGAGCCAGAGTGCCGGCGAAAATGTCCACGTTATATCCGACAAACTGGGGGACCCGTACCTCGCCAAGGCACGCCTCGATGCCGTGCTCAAAGCTCAAATCAAAGAAGAAAACTATCTCTACCAAGCATACCAAAACCTCCAGGAACTGGGGGAAAAGTTGGAACAAATTGTCGTTGGCGAAATCCAACAGCTCTTGGGCCAATTCGTCACCCTCATCACCACCGAAGCCCTGACCATCCCCAACTACTTGGCCCCGAATTTAGTGAAAGGGTTCTTGGCCAAAGACCCCAAATTTGAATGGGATCTGTACATTCTGCGCAACCTCCCACAACTGCTGCTGATCAGCAACAACATCAGTCTGGGTAAATTCATCGATTTGAGTTATCCCGCCCGTAAACTTCTGGAAATCGATGTCCCACATCACGACCTGGTGGTGGCGATGGCGGTGCGCGAGGGTCAATTGGAAAGGCGACTGAAGTACCTTAAGCTGTACTCACAAGGGTGGTATGTCCTTACTTGCAACTTTATCCACGAGTTCAAGACTCGCGACCGCAGAAAGGACCCTAACCCCGCGATGCTGTTGTCGCTCGACAGCTGTACCGTCACCGAGCACTCCAAGGATGGTCCCCAAGGGCCCTACAAGTTCGTTCTTCTGCTGAAGCTGACGCTGGGGCTCATGCATCGCAACCACAACTTGGTGTTCCGCTGCTCCACCTATAAAGAGATGATTGGTTGGTACCAAGACATCAAGCTGTTGCTGATGATCCCTCTGCTGGCAGCCAGAGTGAAGTGGGTAGAAAAGAACAAGGAACGGCCACAACCTCAACGCCAACTGCGACTGCCGCTGGTATTGCTGGGTCGATCCGTGGCGGGGCAGAATCTGGTGAAGCCTCGGGCTCTGATTGATTCTCACCGGCTGCTGGTGCACCAGCGCCCCCTCTCTCAAACGACGCTGATTGCTAACGCCAACCGCTTGCTGCTGACTTTCCTGCAAAAGCACAACGAGCTGCCCCGGTTGCTGAACATGATCAATCTGGATGGCACCGCCATCACTCCCGTTGACACGGTGGCACTGGACCCCCGTAAACCTGAAGTTGGCCAGCGGCAACTGATGCCGATGCAACCGCTGATGTCCCACGCACTGACCATCCCTCTTAACGGACCGATGATGGGGCAAACATACTACGATCAATCCCAAGGTCAGTACTACACCATCACCCCGGTGGCGATGCCTCAAGCGCAGCCGGTAGCCGTGCATGCGGTGCAGCCCAACGTCCTTTCGACGTCACCGCAACAGATAGGGCCGGTGTCGCCTCAGCTTATGGCTATGGGTCGTCCCGGGTCGCCGTCGTACTTTTTCCCGCAATACGTGGCCCCCCAGATGGTGCAGCAGCAGCAAGCGCCGTACCCCACTTCGGACCACAATGGCAACAGGTCGGTGCTGACGCTTGGTAGCCCGCGGGTCGACGACGACACGTTTACGGAAAACCACAAGTTGAATCTGAATGACATCAAGAGCGACCGCATCAGTTTGCTTGATACTGGCAACATCGACATCGTTCTGCAGAGAGAGGTTTAGTCTGGCATTAATAGGCAAAATAGTCCAGCAATTTCCACACGCATTCATCAAACTACTGATACTACGTATTGCAAGTAACTCGTTCTACTGTAGCTCATAGAACCACTGATGATTTCAATCATTCTCGGCGATCCAAGGTAGTGTAGTCCGCATGATTCACTATCAAACGAACGGCTGAACTCAAGTGATGGCTACTTAAATTCAAATTGAAATTTACTAAACACTGTTATCGTTTAAGTCTACCATGGCATCGACATGCTACAATGAAAGTCCAGAACATGAGCTGAGAAACATCACATATAGTCATAGCTTACACTAATGGGAACGATGAGCTTAAGATGAGCTACTTTGCATGATTAATTTGCAACTCTCTAGCTTGATATTCGTTTCTTTCCCGTAGCTTACTAGTAGCCGGGGACACTACACTTAGATGCTAACCGATAATTATATTATTAATGTACACTTTTAAACCACCACACCGCACGACGAGGCAATACGGGGCCACAAGTCAGCGCATTCCTTGGCGACGGGGCCGACGACAGTCGAACCCTTCATTTCACCCTTGGGGTTAACAATGACACCGGCGTTGTCTTCGAAGTAAAGGTAGACACCGTCTCTTCTTCTCCAGGGTCTCGATTGTCTGACAACAATGGCGGGCATGACCTTCTTTCTCAATTCGGGCTTACCCTTCTTGACGGTGGCCATGACCATGTCACCGGCGGAGGCGGCGGGCAATCTGTTCAATCTGGCACCGGTGCCCTTGACGGCGATGACGTAAAGGTTTCTAGCACCCGAGTTGTCGCAGCAGTTCATGACAGCCCCGGTGGGGAGCGCCAAAGACATTCTGAACTTGTTACCGGAAGCACCAGACATTGTTAGTTAGATGATTTGAGGGAGCACTGAAAATTTTTCGAGTAGCACTAGCAGCGCGGGGGCCGGGCCACCCTCGCCGGGCTCGCAACGGACCATCGAGGTGCGACTAGGCTGTGTGCACCACCGAAAAACTAGGCCTGTAACCCTAACGATGCTAAAAGCACGTGATTAGGCCATCCAACATCAATTCCCACCATATGGTCAACTTATAACTGAAAACCATCACGATGACGTATGTCCATTATCTTATCGAAGAAGACCGATCTTAAGTCAACTGTAGCATCATTTGTCGATATCTAATGTGTGACCCGGTAAACACTACCACCGCTTCGTCATTGTGCCTATGGCCTGTTTACCTCAACACTGGTAGGTACACGACCTTTAAAGCTTGATGCCGCTGCGCGTAACAAGGCGGTTGTTTATGCTGAAGCGAATGTGACCAAAGCCTCGTCCCGCCACCCATCAGCCTCGGGGGTCCCGGAAATGTGTCAACAGACGTCAACAGTGCATCTCGCCATGGTCAGAATTCTTCTCTTCACCTAATGAGTTATTGTCTCTGGTTCTCTCGTTATTGTTTCATCGTAATTTCGAAGGGATAGATGTAATTACGACACTATCCTCTATTGACGTAAACAACACGAATGCGACGAGTGCTTGCGCGATTAACCCCTCGAAAGCCCACGGTACTTTTTTCCGGAGTCCCCCGCCCCCCCACATCGCAGACTAGGCCCAATTTGTGGGCCGATGGCTATTTGTCTCTATACGTGCATTAACATAAATCGTAACCAATATTAACCCATTATTCAGTTGTTCACCACTTTTAAGCTGCCGGGCTGGCGGGCGACCATTTCCGGCAACAGGCCAATTGAAAGCTTCCGCACCGGTTCGGGCGGGGGCCGTAGCTGGCGGTCTTCGTAGGCGTGGTAGTCTCCGTCCAGCGTGAACAGGTGTTCGCCCACCAGGATGAAGCCATGCAGCGTCGCCCGCAGGTGGTTTTTCAGCAGCTCCAGCAGATTGGTGGTGTTGGCGACCCCGTGATTATTAGTGCCGCTGTCGGCGAAATTGAAGCCCCCGGCGACGAGGAAAGGGTTAGGTGTAGACGGCGCCGGCGGGTCCACGGGCTTCTCGGGGCCCGAAAGCGTGAACTGGTCTTCGAAGTCCAGGTCGTCGTCGTCCTTCCGGCGTCTCCAGAGGTAGAAGCCGAGGCAGGCGCCGGCGATAAGCAACGCCCCCACCACCAGGCCCACCACCGCACCGGCGATGGCGCCACCACTGATGCCAGATGATTTTCTCTGCGGGGTTTCCAGGGCGGTGGCCACACCGGTAGCGGTGGGGGCGGGGCTCTCAACGTTATAAATAGTTTTGAAGATGATTTCGGCCAGCTTGGAGCCGTCGGCGGTGATGGTGGACAACACCGTGGTCACCGGCGTCAGCTGCTCGGTGGTCGACGAAGATGATGAAGATGTGGTTGTCGACGATGGTTCCGTCAGGCTCAGCGTGGTGATAGGGGTAGTAGAGGTGGACGACGACGTCGTTGAGGTCGTCGTCGGCGTCGATGACGTCAGCGTGGTGCTCGAAGTGGTAGTTGCCGTTGACAGCTGGGTGGTCTGGTCGGTGGTGGTAGTGGTTCTATCGGTGGTGGTGGTGCGATCCAGCGTCAACACCTTCACCAGCGTCAGCAACATCACTTGCACCAGCGTCAGCGTTGGCGCCGCCAGCAGTTGCGGCTGCAGCAGCTGTTGTTGGGGCAGCAGCAGCGACGACTGGCCTTGCTCAGCTTTCACCAGCGGGTCCCGGAGCACGTAGAAATAGTCGTCACCACCACAGTTTTCCATGGGGTAACCGACACACTTGGCGTCACAACTCAGGTCCAGCGCTTGCAGCCCCAGCGGGAGCTGGTTGGAGCAGTAGCAGGTGTTGCCGCCAATGAGCGCCGCCACGGCGTAGCCCTGGCACTTGTCGGTGCACCAGCCGTTCAGCTGATACTGGTACAGGCCCTGGCTGTCGGCGCCCAGTAACGCCAGCTTCGGGTAGCACCCAACCTTGTTGAATGCTGCTCGGACACTGGCCACGGTCGCCACGAGCCACACGGTGGCCAATTTAGTTTTCATTTGTAGGGGAAAATGCCAATGAGGTTAAGTCAATCCCCGTAGGGTCTGGGACGGCGGGGTAAGCGGGTAAATCGACTCGAGGCTCGGTATCGGTAATGATAGAGGGCCTAGACAGCGAGTAGGGGGAGGGGGATGACAAACGGAGGCGAGCCCAGTGGAAAGATGGTGGCAGTCCGACAAGGTTTGAGGTTGTGAAATCAATAAACAACAAATCACTCGCTTGAAGGGGGAGATCACGTGCACAAACGCATAGAATCGGACTGTGTGCACGCCAAAAAGCAATTAGCCTCAAGTGCAGCTCAGGCGGCTTGGAGAGAGCGATGACGGAGGCGGAGCCCACCCTTCCGCCACTACCGCTGCCGACACCCGTGAATTGGCAGCAGCTGGTGATTGCTGTTTGGTCGCTTACAACTACAATGCTTTGACGCCTAGAGGGGGGTTAGGGGGGGTGGCGCCAGGCACAATTGTCTTGCGACTAATCAATTTCACAATATTTTTT
This sequence comes from Diutina rugosa, assembly GCF_008704595.1. NCBI lineage: Eukaryota > Fungi > Ascomycota > Pichiomycetes > Serinales > Debaryomycetaceae > Diutina > Diutina rugosa. The sequence goes on from NW_022995083.1 coordinate 80,094, forward strand.
TTCTCGCGAAATCAAGAGAGAACGAGCACTAAACTCCGCCGCCGACTATATTTAGATAATTGGCTAACCAGGTTTAATTCGCGGCTATTCCCATCAAAACAAGAATGGAGATGAAACAAATGCTCTTACAAGAGAATGAAGTTTTCTTTTTACAAGAATAGGCAACTGGAGGATGAGGCAAAGGGTCACGCAGGACATCGCTAACCTATGTACGATCTACATACATCATAAGGCACCAGCCAATGCACGCTCCGACGCCATCGCCACCACCTTCGCCGAGAAGCATTAGACGACCTGCTATGTGGTGGAGACGATCAAATGGGCGTAACTGTCAACACCAATGCCACAGGGGGTCCATATTGGTTTAGCCAAGCTTTTGAACGCCTAGCTCAGCCCAGGAATTGATCGAGCCACCCGCGGTTTAATTTTCCCCGATTAACGCCTTGTTGCTGAGGTCACCGTGCCGAGCATATGTCGGGTATGCCTCACGCCTGGTGGAGTTATATCCGGTTCAAGACGAAAGGACCCTGAGAGTACACGAAGCCATTGACACCGTATTGCCAGGTAAAACGATATTTACCATTGCCACCCTGACCACCACCGATCTGGGGCACCCCTGATGTACATAAAGCGGTGTCAGCACGTGTTCGTAGTCGTCCGTGTTTGGCCGCCTATTGTCGTGAATTCCCTAGCTCGTGACCATCACAATCGGGTTGCCAAGTGTCTCTAGCAAGATTAAGCATACCGGTGCCGGTCTAAATTCCCGATGGTTGGTGGGTGGTGTTCTGGGGGTTACGAGGCACGCCCGCGTCCCGGGCTTCCTGAACAAGGAATATCTACACACCGACGCCAGGCGATTCGACGGCATTCGCAGGTGAAAATGTCTTGAACATTCCCGGATCAATTTTTTTTCGATGAGCTTTCCGCGAGGCGAGTGCCACGTGGAATTAAACGCTCAGTAGAGACAGAGATGGGAAGTGGTGAAGCCATACACGGTGGTGCGGGCAAACATGCCCCATGACATAATCGATTCACCACAAAGCGGGCGAAGGAATTCCACTGCATTGGTGGCTCCATAAGGCAACTACAATCTTGATGTCAATACAGAAGCGATCGTGACAATTGCCCGTCACTTTTCAGGGACCGATACGTCATCTCGTGAGTGTCTGGACCAGATGTGACTTTAATATCTGGTGTTAGGGGACTATAACTGGCCGGGGAGGTTTCAACCAACCTGGGGGTACGCGACCCGGGGGAAAAATAATAGCGCTTGTTTGGTAAACACCATCGTGAACGGGAGGCTGATGTGGAGCGGGCTTTTGTGGTGTTTTTTGCTCACATCTCACTACTGCCGGTGCCGGCACCTTCGGAAATGGGTCCAACGCGAAAATTTGAAAAAAAAAAAAAAAAAAAAAAAAAAATATATATATGATGTAATCAATTATGTGATCATGGGTGCCATGGGAGTTTTTATATATCCCATATCTCTCTACCTGTCACTAAAATCACCCAACGAAAAGCAGGGAGGCCGGACTTTAACGTGCGTGAACACAATACCCTGGGTCGACCCAAGGTCGGACCGGTTTGTTGTTGTTGTTTCACTTTCACAACCCTAATGGTTAGTTCGAAGTTGAAGGTGCCACTAATGTTTGAACGTTTTTCACTCCCACCTTAAATGTCGGTGTTGCTCCATCCACTGCCACTGCGCCTCTACAAAGGTCTAGACGTCAACGGTCGTAGTTCCCCTCCTCATCACGTCGCCGCGAGTCGCAGCCATGTACGCCGTACCGGACCGATCCATCTCTCGGAGTACTCTCACCCACACAGCCATATCGGCCCACGCACCACCATCAACGTCAGATAACGGTTCCGCGTCCACCAATACCAGCGACCCATTATTTTGAATAAGGACAAAAAGTAATTGAGTGAATTATGGGGGTCCGTTGTCCTCAACTCGTGAGTGTAATTCGCCTATTCCCGTAGTTGCCATTGTGTTTTAGGTCCGCTTGCTCCATTGGCATCTCATCTCTCGTCCATCCTCCGCCGTGGGTGGGGAAGTCCGAATCCTACCCTCGCCACGCCGCGATGTAACCTCCTCACCTAAGACAACGCCATCTCCACCGTTATCACCACCAATTTGAACCAGCGTTTGAGTTAGGTCATATATAATTTACAAGTGTCATTGTCGCCAATTAAACGATACCCCTATTGGTGAGCGAGTGTCGGCGTAGTTAAAATGCCCCCCTCGTGGCCAGCACACCGTTACCCCTCACACCCAGTTTTTCTGCGCGGGCGCTCGGTCGCCTCGGACCCGTTGCATCCCTTATAAGTAGCACCCTTGCAAGAACTCAATTACCGCAACATCATGTCGTTTTCTGCCCTTTCGTGGTTGCTGAACTTGAACACCACCGAGATCCCCGATAAGGTTCTCCGGAGAACCTCGATCATCGGGACCATTGGCCCCAAGACCAACCTGGCCGAGATGTTGGTCAAGTTGCGCAAGGCCGGTCTCAACATCGCCCGGATGAACTTCTCCCACGGGCTGTATGAGTACCACCAGCTGGTTATTGACAACTGCCGCAAGTCGGAAGAGCTCTACCCTGGCCGTCCCTTGGGGATCGCCTTGGACACTAAGGGTCCCGAAATCCGGACCGGTGTCACTGTCAACGAACAGGACTGGCCTATTCCTCCCGGCCACGAAATGATCATCACCACCAACGACGCCTACCAAGAAAAGTGTGACGACAAGGTGATGTACGTCGACTACAAGAACATCGTCAACGTCATCCAACCCGGCAAGTACGTCTACGTCGACGACGGGGTGCTTTCGTTCGAAGTACTCGCCATCAACGGCGACGAATTGAAGGTGCGCTCGGTCAACGCCGGTAAGATCTCGCTGAGAAAGGGGGTCAACTTGCCCGGCACTAACGTCGACTTGCCCGCTCTTTCGGAAAAGGACAAGAAGGACTTGGAGTTCGGGGTCAAGAACGGCGTGCAAATGATCTTTGCCTCGTTCATCCGTACCGCCGAAGATATCCGCCACATCAGAAAGGTGCTCGGCGAAAAGGGTGCCAACATCCAAATCATCGCCAAGATCGAAAACCACCAAGGGGTGGAAAACTTCGACGAGATTCTCGAGGAAACCGACGGGGTCATGGTTGCCCGTGGTGACCTTGGTATCGAAATCCCCGCCCCGCAAGTGTTTGTCGTGCAAAAGAAGTTGATGGCCAAGTGCAACTTGGCCGCCAAGCCCGTCATTTGCGCCACCCAGATGTTGGAGTCGATGACCATCAACCCCAGACCCACTCGTGCCGAAGTGTCCGATGTCGGTAACGCCATCTTGGACGGCGCCGACTGTGTGATGTTGTCGGGTGAAACCGCCAAGGGTGACTACCCCTTAGAAGCGGTGCTGATAATGCACCAAATCGCCATCACCGCCGAAAAGGCCATCGCCTACTTGCCTCTCCACAACTCGCTCCGGGCTCTTGCCACCAAGCCCACTCCCACCACCGAAACTTGTGCCATTGCCGCCGTGTCGGGGTCGTACGAACAAGATGCTAAGGCCATCGTGGTGTTGTCGACCTCGGGGTTGTCGGCGCGGTTGGTGTCGAAGTACAAGCCTAACGTGCCCATCCTTATGGTTACGAGAAACCTGGAAGCTGCCCGTTATTGCCACTTGTACCGTGGTGTGTACCCTTTCATCTACAAGCAAGAAAAGGCCGAGAACTGGCAAGAAGACGTCGAAAACCGTTTGAGATGGGCGGTGTCGGAAGCCATCGACTTGGGATTGATCCGCAAGGGCGACTCGATCATCACCGTGCAAGGCTGGACCAGAGGTTCGGGCCACTCCAACACCGTGAGAATCGTCCAGGCCTAAATGACTTTAATATCATTGCAAACGTTATGACCTCAGTACAAACAATGTAGACGAACATTCTATTTGATCGCCTTATAGCTATGCCCATTTATCAACTATAGCCTCTAAGATCATGCGACTTTTAAATCAAATTTTGAGCTAGTAGTTTCACTTGATTGCGGTGATTATATAAATTACAAGTGATATCATGAGTTTTGCACTTGTCTGTGTATTTTACGCTGTTTATACTTGACTAACTCACCCATTGGATTCACAAAAACACCACCATTTGGGTACACCTCACATCACCTTGGGTGCCTTCCTTTTGTGACGCCGAACAATGCGACGCGCCCATCTTGCAGCGAACGAACGCCGTGGCTGCAAATTGGTGTAAGGGATGGATGTTATCGTAATGTCGTTAATTCGTTAGCTAATTATACAGGGATCACTTAAATTTCGAGAAGTAGGCATGATCCAACGAGATCGCCGCTGCCAAAAGCACTGCCCGCATGTCATACATGAGGTTGCCATCGATGTTGTGGTAGATCTCTTCTACCCCGGGCAGGTTTTGCAAATCAAATCTCACGGCGTAGATGGGCACCCGCTTGAATGCCTCTCGCTTGAGCCCGTTCCAGTCGATATCGACGCCGGCCATGGTCGTCTCCACCGCGTCCCCGGGCACGAGCGTGCGCACAGCAAACTTCAGGGCGCGGGGGCTGGTGATGATGTGACCAAATGAGTCGAACTTTTCTTCCGCGACGTCATACACTTTCAAGTTGTAGTCGCGCTTAGCCAATGGGCCGGTGATGTCGACACACCCGAGCGGCTTCGCCTGGAACCGGCCAAACTGGTCGTGGCCAGGAATGTAGACGTTGATGCGTTCCTTCTTGTCCCAGCTCGATTGCTGCTTGATGTACAATACGAGGTTCCACTCCTTATCAAACACCTCCACTGAGAACGGGCGGTCACTCAGCCCCCGGTGGATCACCAGCAGCTTGATCAGCGACCCGAGGCTGTAGTTCTCGCGCATGTACCCCACAGTGTTGCCTTCACTGTCAAAGAGGCGCAACGGCTCCACCTGGGTGCCGGCAAGGTACTGGCTCCAGTTCTGGTCGCGGTGCTGGACGACGATTAACGGTTCCTGGAGTAAGCGGAACACGCCGTACTCGTAGCGGATGTCCAACTTGACGTCCTCTCGCCCCTGAGTCCAATGCTCGCGGTAGATGGGTAAATCCATATCAGGTAATGAGTCTAGGTGGTGGGGGAATTACCGTTTAGATATATATAGTGCTACGGCGCCGCCGTGCCAATTACTGGGTGTCATCAAATGATCGCCCTGCATACGCGCGTATCCGTTCCGAGTGATTATCTTAGCGCAGCCCTTCATCTGAAAAAAGAAACGAGGCGCCAAAGAGTGACCGCTCCCTATGTCGCCTGGCCTACCCGCGGCATTACCACCTGTAGACTTTGTTGATAAAATCAGCAAATTAACTCAGAAAAAACCTAAAAAATCCGCTACGGCATTCGACTCGGGTGACACTCCCCCAGCGATGGGAGCCGAGGCCCTCGTTGTTCCCCTCTTTTAGGTGCTATGACAAATGGTCACTTTAACAATCTGCAGGTCTCAACTCGTTTTTTTCTCGGCCGTGCCAACGGTAGCCGTTTTGTCGGCTACACGGATCATGGTGGGGGGGAGTGACTGACGCGGCTAACTAAAGTAATGGGGCTCAAACCCGGGGACAGAATGACACGCTCGCTGGCGAAATTTACTGTGGTCGACCAGAGATAAAGTGCCACTCCTATGCGGTGATTGCTCGTGATGTTGTATGTATGATTTACGTTGTCAATCAAAATCTCTCGGATACAAGGCTCGCGAGACACAACTTAGTAACTTAATTCGCGAAAAGAGGGGAAAAACCCCTAGAACGTGGAGGTAGTGGGGGCGTAAAGCTAAAATCGTCAATTGAGCTGACCATAAACAATTAGAGCTGGCCAATTAATCAAAGTCACACAGGCTTAGGTCAGCAGGCAGCGGCATTGAAGGTTTATCCAACCGGTAAGCATGACACACTCCCGTTGACAACTCCCCATGGTTTCTACATGTCGCCCCCCAATAACCAGCGCTTCACCTCCATTACAAAAAATTGCGGGGCTCGAAACTTATAGACACGCTAGCTACTAAAACATGTGGCGGTTGGAATCTTGATCAAAGCCATTTCCAAAGTTTAATTAACCTGTATCACATGAGGATTCTAGTTGTCTCCTTGTCTCCGTCGGCCCTGAGACAATCAGCGTTATGAGTACTATGGCTCCGCATTCCCCAAATTTTTCACATGAGTTCCATGTAACCGACACTCACCGCGAGGCTGGACCTTAGAACCATCTGGTAATTAGTAATCTTCTTAAAGTTGGCTAGCTAGATCAATTGGAGTAACAGAATGTGCAGAAAATCGATGACGGAGAAGTTCAATTCATGTATTTGAGGTTGTCTAGAAAGCATTCCACGTCTATTCGTTGCGGTCGAAGCGGTTTTCAAGTTCGTCAAACTCGCTCATGTCATTATCATCCTTGCACGACCAGCTCTTGAACGCGTTCTTGATTTCGTGGATCAATTGGTCGTCATACTCTTCGTTCTTATCAGATAACTCTTCCAAGTCGTCCTTAACCAAATCCTTGATAAGCTCCAGCTGAGCCACCGTCTGGGCGATTCCTTGGGTGGTACTGGTGGCATTGTGTTTGCGTTCTTCATCATCCATGTCAAGGGCGTGGGTAGTCAAGTTGAGAAGCGACTTGCCACTCTTTCTCCGCAGCAACGTACCCGGGAACGGGCCCAGCTTCGGAGCAAACTGCTTGATCTGTTCGTTCTCCTTCAGCTCGTCGTCCAGCGGCAGGTAGAACGAGTTGCGGCGGGTCAGAGAGCTGGTAGGGGTACGAGGCATGCGACACGACATCCCGTGATCCTGGATCCACTTCGCCACTAACGAAGTCCATCCAGTTTGATGCAGCGCCCCTAAACCGCGACCAGTGTCACCATCAAAGTATTCGTAAAACGGCACGTAGTCCTTAAAGTACGGGTCATGGTTGTCGAGCTTGCTGTCGCCGTTACAGGCACGGTTACCATTTTCGTCAGGCATGAACAAGTGCATCAACCGATACTCAATTTCTTGGGCACATTGGGCAAGGTTCAAGTAGGTGCCTGAACCCTTAGGACACTCAACTTTGAGGTCAGCGCCATAGTACAAGTAGAAACGTTGCAACGCTTCCACAAGCAAGAAGTTGACGGGGAACCAGATAGGACCACGCCAATTCAGGTTACCACCAAACATCCCCAGGTCTGACTCGCCAGGGAGATACTCGACCTTGTATTCTTGGCCATTGACGTTCATCACGAACGGATGGTCCTTGTGGTACTTGGACAACGAACGAATACCGTAGTCAGACAAGAATTCGTCTTCGTTAAGCATACGGTCCAAGATTGCCACCAAGCGGTCCTTGTCAACGAGGGCAAGCAAAATACGCTCGCCAGCCCCCTTTTCTTCCATCAGGGCAATGTTACGCAGCGCCAACCCCTTCCGGGTACGGATGAACCAGTTCAAGTGCTTAGTGAAAGTGGGGAATTGCTTGAGGACTTCAGGTTCAAGCGTCATCAGCGCGTACAAGGGGATAAGCCCCACAAGCGATCGCACCGGCAACGCCTCGGTGTGGTTGTCGTCAAAACGGATCAGATCGTAGTAGAATTTGTCTGTCTCATCCCACAACGACGCCTGTTTGCTCAGGTTATACGTCAAAGCATCGGCGATAATCGTGAAGTGCTCAAAGAACTTACCCGCCATGTTTTCGTAGACAGGTCTCTTCTTCGCCAATTCCAATGCAATTTGCATCATTTGCAACGCGAAGAACGCCATCCACCCAGTGGAGTCGGCTTGTTCCAAGTGCCCACCCGTAGGCAATTCTTCCAGCCGATTGAACACACCAATGTTATCCAAGCCGAGGAAACCACCTTCAAACACATTGTTGCCTTCGGCATCCTTACGGTTCACCCACCACGAGAAGTTAAGCATGAGTTTGTGGAATACCCGTTCCAAGAAATCAAAGTCTTCCCGACCGTACATCTTACGTTCAATCTTGAAGATCCGATACGCCAGCCACGCGTGAACGGGAGGGTTGACGTCAGAGAAGTTCCACTCGTAGGCAGGAATCTGCCCGTTGGGGTGCATGTACCATTCCCGAGTGAGCAAATCGATTTGGTTCTTGGCAAAGTCAGGATCAATCATGGCAAATGGGATACAGTGGAACGCCGTGTCCCAGGCAGCAAAGAATGGGTATTCCCACTTATCAGGGAGTGACAACACGTCATCAATAAATAAGTGCTTCCACTCTTTGTTTCTGCCGCCAGCCCGGTTGGGAGCAGGACGAGGGAAGTTGGGGTCACCTTCTTGCCAGAAGTGGTGGACAAAGTAGTAGAACTGTTTCGTCCACAACAACCCAGCAAACGCCTGTCTTTGCACTTGTCTCAATTCGTCGGGGATAGGCAACGGCGTCACTCTCCAGTAGAAAGCGTCGGCTTCGTGCTGACGGCGTTGGAACACTTGATCGACCTCAAACTCGTCGACGTCAGTCTGGTTCTTCTCCAACTTGTACCGCAAGGTGACGTAATCGCCGGCAGGAACCTCGTCAAACTTAAACCAGGCACCGAATTTAGTACCTTCGTGTTTGGGGTTGACGACGTCAGGGGTGTTGTGGATGATGTGGTCGTGGAAGGCGTCCTTAACGTAGGGTTGAGCATTGGGTTGGTCGTACAACCGCTTCATGTTAGTTTCGTTCTCGGTGAACAAGAATTCCGGGAACACGTCGTCAGACTCTTCGGTGGGACCGGGGGCGGGGGCAAACGACAAGTAGCGGATGCCATAACGCTCTGTCTTCACCTCAATGGTGTAGTCGTCGACTTGCTTAAGGTAGGGGCGCGACGCCAGCAGCTCCTGGCCCAGGTTCTTGTCGAAATTCCCCCACAGCCACGTGTTCCGCAACACCATGTGGGGCACCAAGTGCAACGGCGCCGGCTTCAGCGAGCGGTTGTAGGCGGTGACACGGAAGAACAACTGTTCAGGGTCGTCGTCGCCTTTAGCCATCTCAAACAACACGTCGAAGTATTCATTTTCGTCGAAAATGCCGGTGTCTTCAAGCTCGTACTCGTGTTCAACCCGCGACCGCTCGGCGTTCTTTTCCACCAATTGCTCGTAAGGGAACCGGTTGATGGGATACTTGTACAAGTATTTCATGTACAGGTGGGACGGGGTGTTGTCGAGGTACCAGTACTTTTCCTTGACGTCCTCGCCGTGATTGCCCTGGCCATTAGTAAGGCCAAACAACCGTTCCTTCAAGATGTCGTCCTTGCCGTTCCACATCGCGAGCGACAAGTTCATCAACTGGTGCTTGTCCAGCACCCCGGCGAGGCCGTCTTCCCCCCACCGGTAGGCTCTCAGCATCAGCTGGCTGAAGGGGAAGTCGTCCCAGGCGTTGCCGTCATGGGAGTAGTCCTCCCGCACCGTCGCCCATTGCCGCTCGGCGAGGTAGGGCCCCCACCGCCGGTACACGTAGTTCTTGAGTCTTTCCTCTTCCTTGGTCACCGCCATGCTGCTGGTGGTGTCTGAGAGGGTGTAGTGGCAACGAATTGAGCGCGCTCGGTCTTATATATTCCGACCACTCCAGATCGCAACCGCGCAATTGATATGTGCGCCGCGCTACTTCGTCCCGCGGCGGTCGAGGGGGATACAGGGGTCGTCGGGTGGCACCGCTGGCTTCGGGCGATAGCTGGCGATTGCGGGATTTTTAGTGTGGTCTAAAAGCTTTTAAGTTTACCGTTAGTAATAAACGAATTGCATCGAGTGAGAGTAGCGCTGCTGTCACTAGCACCCCCAATTTGGGGGCAGGGTGATGGGGCTAAGAAACTAATATCCTCTCGAGGTGCTCGCTGCGTGGAACTTCCGTCGGTGCAGGCAGTGCCCTGCAATCCCACAAAAGCGAGCATTGTTTAGTGCGAGGTGGGGGGAGGCAAATAGGGGCATGGAAGCCACAAACTAGACCCTTTGGGGAGGATGACAGAAGTTGCTGTGAGCTTTGGGGATGACACCCGGGGGCACTGCTCGATTAAAACCGCGAATAACGCTGGCCCCGTTGGCGCTGCTTAACGCACTACGTCATCGATTTGAGTAAACGATGAATAATCTCTAGAGGCGGCGGCTGGTGCGGGCTGTATAGTAGTCAATGGCTACCCTTGGCAAAAGTTGCAATTTGCACTCGAGCCAAACTAAGTAATATACGTCGTGGGTCATTAGTATGCTATGTACAGAGGCAGGACTCAGCCAAGTATAGCGTTTAGTCCTTGGGCTTCTTCGCCCCGTATTTTGATCTCAGCGTTTGGCGGTTAGCGACACCGGCCAAATCGTAGGCGCCTCTCACCAAGTGGTACTTGACACCGGGAATATCTTGCACTCTACCACCACGGACAAGGACGATGTTGTGTTCCTGCAAGTTGTGGCCTTCCCCGGGGATCAACGCCGAGATGACGTTGCCGTTGGTCAACCGCACTCTGCAACACTTACGCTGAGCGGAGTTGGGCTTCTTCGGCTTGAGGATCATCACCCGCAACACCACCCCCTTTTTGAACGGGTTGCCGTCAAAATCAGGGGTACGGGTGTGGTTCTTTTTGGGAGGCATACCCTGCTTGCCGTACTTGATCTGGTTCAAGGTAGCGAAGCGCTGTTGCATCTTCAGCGCCCCCGGAGCAAACCGCGACGCCAACGGGACGTGGTTGCTGATCGACATCATGTACAGAGTGGGCGACACCGTGGACACGAGCGCTCTCGGCGCCCGCATCGCCTGCTTCAACAAGCTGAACATCGTATGGAGAAGTTTTTCACCGCGCGCCTGAAAAGTGGTTGGAGCCAGTTAACAATTTAACTGAACTATAGGTTTAGAGATTTATATTTAGAACGAATATCAATTAGATTTGATTGGGATAATTGATAGGCCACGGTATTTAAATTGACTCAATGAAACCATCACTGGTTTGATGAAATTGGTGATTTCGACAGCACTCGCACAATTTAAGCCAGCCTAGTCTAATATGTTATATACCACAAAACTAGCAATATTTCAAGTTGAGTAAGAGTATCACGTATCATTATTAGTTTTACAATTGTTGATAATCAAATCACGAGATTTTTCATGATAAAATCATCGTTGGAGTTACGGTGGAGGGGCCCCGGTTGCGACGGTCGCGCCAATGAAAACCAGCGAAAAATGATGCTTACCCATCTGCCCCGACCATGTTTAGATCGTTTGCCAGAACCGCGTTGAGAGCGCCCGCCATGCGGGTGCCCACCGTCGCCAGACCGATGATGGCCATCAGAAACTACGGGGCGTTCCCCGAATTGACTCGCGAGGTCGCCACCCAGAGAGTGCTCGAGTTGTTGGAAGGTTACGACAAGGTCGGCACCGACAAGCCCATCACCGAGGAAACCAGCTACACCCAGGACTTGGGGCTCGACTCGTTGGACGTTGTCGAAGTGATGATGGAAGTCGAACACGAATTCAACATCCAGATCCCCGACGACGACGCCGACGCGTTGAAGACGGTGGGCCAGACCATCGGCTACATCATGGCCCAGCCCGACGCTTGCTAAAAAACGTATCCATAATAAATGCATCAGACCTTTTGTACCAACACTTTCAAAAGCATTCGGCGTAGATTGATTTCTGGAGTATGAATATTAGCGTAGAGTCTATCCACAGTAAATCTCTTGATCACGTGACTGAAATCTCGCCCAATGATAAACTGCGACTTTTTTCCCGCTGACGTTAATCACCATGGTTCTGGTAAGTCGAATCACGACGATGTCCGTTTCCAATCCTTGCTAACTTTTAGTACGTTAAGGCTCCTGCCTACAAGATCTTGCCTTTCTTCAAGAACATCAACGCCAACACCATCAAGGGTTTCTTGCCCGACGCGGTGCTCTGGGGTGGTGCTGCCGTCGGTGCCATTGCTACCTTCACCGAAGGCTGGCCGTTGTTCCAACAGACCTTCTACCTGAAGATCCCTTACTTCGGCAAGCACTGGGTCCACAACCCCGACCCCGAAGACGTCCCCGTTTAGATTGGTCTCCACGCATGTATTTATAATTAACGTTGCTGAAAATTTGTTCCAGTAGTTGGTGAAACCTAATGAAAAGTTGGCTGACTCCTCTATATTGTTGTCTTTAGCCAATTGGCAATGACAATTGATGGTCTGGCATGGTTGTATCTGTAGTAATTGGCACCTATACTAGTCCTTGCTCAAAGTGGTTCACTCACATACTTAGTACAAATTTCCCAGGAGCTTCACAAGGTAAATCGACAACTGCAATGACTTCTATTTCCTTACTAGTTTGAAAGTGATTGCTTTTTATTTGGTAGTCATCGAGTATTCGTTCTCTTGATTCATGAATTGTCGCTAAAACCGACCATTGAAGAAGATAGACCTTTCTGTCAATGACAACTTTAGGATAGGAAATCAGTTACCATGTGCTTCTTTTGACCATTCGATTCTAATGAAAAGTCGTAGTGATCACCAATATTCATGACAAGATAGGCAACTAGGGAAAGAACCGTACGATGAGCCCATTGCATATGAAATACAACTTAAAAGCCCGTGCTAAGCAAATCTGCTCTCGAGACTAAAAAATGACCAACATTAAGGAAGCCCTCCAAGTGGACGTGGACGCTTTTGACATTGAGTTAGCCAGAATCAAACGAGTCTGCGACGAGACGAGACAATTGCATTGGCACGATCCCGACCAGAAAGCTCAGTTTGACAAAAACATTGGTGACCTCTACGAAGCTTTAGTCAGCATCACCCAAGCGCTTAAAGACATGTGCCAAGTGAAAGTTCAGCTTGAGTCGGTCATGGGCGAAATCATGGGTTTGGTGATGGACCAAATCAACGACCAGATGTGCGCTCTCTACTTTGAAAACCCATAAACCATAAGTAACGAAATGTACACGATTATGGTCCTCTTAGATTAAACAGTTTCCAATGGTTTCGGGTCCGATGCCCAGTAATGTATTTGTACTCTATATATCATGACGACTAGGTCTTACGCGCGATTCTAGTCATTTGCGGCAACTTGAACGGCACCTTCAACGTCGCCACCTTGTGGTTGGCCGCTTGCGACTTGGGCACGCCGAACGCCTCGGCCTGGCCCACGGTGGCGCTCTTGATGGTGGCGCCCAATGCCTTGAACAAACTGACGAGGCGCAACGGCTTCATCTGGAGCTCATTGGCCAACGGCGGCAACTCGACGAGGAAGCTGTCGACGTGCATCATGAGGGCAAGCATGTAGCACAAGAGCTTGTCTTCGTGGTGGGGGTCGATGGTGAACAGCCGGTCCTTCAGCTTGCCAAACGTCAGCGTGCGGGGCACGGTGAACCGCTCCAACACCCCGTCCAAAAGCACCGCCGCCGGCTCGTGGAGCCGCGTCAGAAGCATCTGCTTGTCGCGTACTCGCCGCGAGGCGTACACCCCCAAGAGGAGGGAAATGTAGTACAACAACTGGACCTTGCGGGTGTTGCCCAGCGCCACCGCCGCCGGCAAGTGCTTGGCGAGGTACGCCAGCTTCAGGTGGGGCATCATCGCCAACTGCGCCTCGTGGTCGAGCTCGTCCATGATCGGCTGGACTCTGATCGCCGCCAACTCCGCCTTCAGCAAGATCCCCAGCACCGGGTATACTTCGGAAACCAGCGTGGCGTCGGGGTTGCAAGGAGGAGTGGGGCGCGCCTCCACCACCAGCTTCTCCATGTGGTCCTTGGACGGTAACAGCCCCGTGCCTTCGCGCACAGTGTCGACGATGTCCAACTCCATCCCCAGCAACTTGTCGGCGTCGATACGGTTGCGCTCGAGGTTGGCGATGGCCAGCTTCGCCTTCTTGGTCCCGAAGGCCTCGCCCAAGGCGTTCCGCTGAGTAGCGAACCGTTGGCCCGACAGCTTGACGTCGGGCCCGTCGAAGCGACGCTTCAGGCGCGCCGTCACCAGCGCCTCCACCACGGGGGCGGGGAACACCTCCATCAGCTTCAGCTTGGCGTCGTACACCGCGACGTAGTAGTCGTTATCGCCGGCGGCGTCGTCACTGCCGTTATAATCGAGGGTTTGGCCCTCGCCATGGAGGACATGGCGCTGGCGCTTGTTCACGTAGCCAGTGAAAGGGATCAGCGGGGGCACGGTGATCCCGTTGAAAAACGATGCCACCGCCACCAGCGGCTCGTCGTGGTACTTGGACACAGCAATGTCGGTGGTCTTCAGCATGGGGTGAGATCGCGATGAGCGCGCCCCGATAACGTGCGATGAGGTCTCCCAAAGCAGTCGAGAGGAAATGAAAAGATAAGCAATGACACCAAATTGTGGGATTAGTATAGTATTAAATGAATCTAACCACATACTCTGATATCGTAGAAAACTAGTTTGGTTAAATCTCCAATATTTCGATGAAATTTCGTCATAACATTTAGTATCAAGATTGTAATACTCAGTGAATCACTTGTTTAAAAAGAAGTACTTTAACTATATGACAAAATAACTAGTTTAGTGGTGCTGTAATTGAACTTATATGCTATCTAAAGCCATTTTTGATACTGATAGAGTGCAATCTTTGAATCTGACAAATTGTTTGAAAATCTCGAATTAATTGTCTCGACCTGATCATCGTGTCTCTCCATGTATTCATTGGCTATTTCATAACATTATCTACCACTCATTCTCAATCATAACCGCCAGCGGCCTCGCTTATCGTGGTGCAGTTGGTGTTTCCGTTTCTTCACGTGACCAATGCCGATCGGCTTTACCTATGTTTACCATCCTCTACGGTTCAGAAACCGGGAACGCCCAGGATTACGCTGAATACCTTGCCGTCCGCCTACGTTACTATGGCGTCAAGTCCCACGTGTCTGCATTTGACGATTTCCCCCTCGAACGACTCATCACTGATACAAAACTCTTGGTGCTCATATGTCTGACTACTGGCCAAGGGCTGCTCCCCCGTAACGCCCGCCAGCTATTCCGCTTTTTATTGAGAGACGACTTGCCTCTGGACTTCTTGGACCACATACAATTCACTCTGTTTGGCCTCGGCGACTCGCTGTATTCCCGGTTTAACTGGGCCATCAGAAAGATCCACAAGCGGTTCCTTCAGCTTGGGGCTCAGGAGTTCCTGCCTCGGTGTGAAGCTGATGAAATGGGAGAGCTTGGTCCCGATGGTTTCTACAAAGAGTGGGAGGCAAAGTTGGTCGAAAGACTTGGTAGTAAGCTTATGCGTAATCTCATCTATAATGATACGCAGCCAGTGACACCCGCAACGACAATCGCTCTAGATCCTAACCAATCAATTGATCTTGCTCACCAGCTTGAAAATACAAAGTTAGCAGGAGATCTTTCGTTAACGAGAAGTGAGCTTTTACAAGCAAAAGTGCTTGAAAACACTCGGGCAACAACGCCTGATCATTTCCAGGATATTCGTCATGTGGTACTTGAATCCACCACTCCCATTTCTTACGTTGCAGGCGACACCTGCGCCCTCTACCCTGTTAATGATGACCAATCGGTACAAGACTTCCTCGAGGCTCAACCTCACTGGTTAGCGGTGGCAGACAAGCCGCTTATTTTCAAAGGTGACCCCCCTCAAGCCGATGGTGGCATGATTGATCTCAAGGGTGTCACTCTTCGTCAATTGGTTAAGTACCACCTCGATATATGGTCTATTCCCAAGCGTGCGTTGTTCGCTCACCTCTGGCACTTCGTCGACGGTTCTACTGAGGATGGTGAGCGTGAGCGTGATAAGCTTAAGGAGTTCTCCGAGCTTGAATACCCAGATGAAATTTACGACTACGCTAACCGGCCTCGCCGCCTGATATTGGAAACTGTACAAGAGTTCCTGAACAACATGACCATTCCTCTTGAATACGTGTGGGAGATTTTCCCCAAGATCCGGTCGCGCCAATTCTCCATCGCTCTGGCGCCTAACGGAAACCGTATTGAGCTTGTGATTGGTGTGGTGGAGTATCGCACGATCCTCAGACGTCTTCGTCGAGGTTTATGCACTAAGTGGCTCAAAGATCAAGTTTCTCAAGGCGATACCATTGTCTTCTCATTAGCACAAATGGGGCTTCAGTTCAAACTCCCCGACAACCCCGCTCCGCCCTTGATCATGGTAGCTCCTGGTACCGGTATTGCCCCCATGCGAGCATTGGCCCAAACAGTAGCTAAGGGTAATCCCAAACAAGAAATGCATTTATTCTACGGTGTCAGAAATGATGAAAAAGACTTTTTGTTTCCGAAGGAGTGGAAACATCTCGCGGAGACAACAAATTTCACTTTACACCCTTGTTTCTCACGCAAGGAAGGCTACAAACCTCGGTACGTTCAGGACGGCTTGTGGCTTAACAAGGAAAAGGTGGCAGAGTTGATTCTCGAGAAGGAAGCCATCTTCTATGTCTGTGGTGCTCTGGGGAATATGCCTAAACAAACGAAGCTCACGATAACGGAAATCATAAAAGAGTCTGGAGTTGCAGAAGCTGAAAAGTACGTGAAAGATATGGAGGATAACGGTCGATACCTTGAGGACGTTTGGTGATCGACATTCATGTATATATATAATCAATATAATCAATAGGTAAGTCAAACATGCGAACCTAGTTATGAAAAAATGCAACTATTCGAACAGGTAAATTGACAAAGGGAAATAGACTAAAGTAAATAACTAGGCTTTATCATTGTAGAAGCTATCTGTAACTAATTTGAGCTAAAAACCAAAAAAAGGGGTCAACCGGGAATTGAACCCGGGATCTCCTCCAATTCCAACGCTGTTAGGCGCTCGAGATTTAACCCGAAGGAGGCATCGTACCACTAGACCATTGACCCACTGTGCCGAAATTCGGAATTCGGTTTATGGTACGTTAGTAGGACTAGATGCATTTTGTGTTTTCCTAATTCTGGACATTTTTAGAACTCTTTCAGCTTGAACATGAATGGTAACCCCAAAATACGAGTATTTTGATTACCCCATCTATGTCTTCTCATTGGAATTCGCCATAATATGTGAGCTGTTTGCGACATAATTTAATTAATCTATCTTCAATTCATTATAGTACATTATTTGTTATCGACACATTTCACGCTCAAAAAGCGTTGTAGTTGACATAAAGTGTTATCTTTTCAACATCCCACAGCATTTTCATCTGCTGGAATTGGTGACGAGTGTGGCGGCCGCCGCTTTCGTCTTCTTCCTGCTCACTCAGATCCTTAATCTTTTTGACAACAGGAGGGGCAGTTTTGATCTCAAATTCAATTACATTCAACCCGTGAGCCAACTTGAATCCGTAGTTCAAAGCAAGTAAATTGTTGTGAACCTTCTCAGCATTGGTGTTAAGGATTTCGTCTTCATTCACCTTAAGAGTACATTGGAAATCCTCATCGCTAGTCAGGTTCTGGTACCCATTGCCAGCATCCAAGTCTCTCCGTTTGAGACTGTACAAGTACTGATGAAGCAGCGCTTGTACTTGAACCAGAGGTTTGGCCCCTGGGGGTAGATTAATCACGTACAGCTGCACGGCGTAACCGGTAGGTTTGAATTTGTAGTCAAACAACAGTTGCGTCACACCAAACCGGTGAGAGGGGAAAAGGTGTCGAGCAGGGTTCAGCTGACCGAAATGCGGCTTCGTATTGGCAACATTGGCGGCAGTGGCGGCAGCAGTACCGAACAAGAATCCCTGGATAACACATTGGTCCGCCGGAAGGTTAGCAGCGGTTTTGCCCATGTTATTCGCCAACAGTTTATCGGTAACCACGTCCACGACCGGTTTGGCTTCTTCAGCTTTCACGGCCTCCTCAATTGTGTGAGCGGGAGCTTGCAGGGCGGCAATTTGGTCCTGTTCCCGTTGGATTCTGGCGCGTTGTCTTGCCTGCAGTTGCTTTTCCAACCGGTCCTTGATGACATCATACTGTCCGTTGAAATACTCCAACAACTGTTCGGCGTCTTGGTAGATGGTCAGCTCCGGATCATTATAAAGCTGAGCATTGGTGAAAATGGAACGAGCTTCTTTAGCGAAACGCGCCAAGTTGTCGAGCAAGGAGTGTTTAGGGCTAAAGAATTTGCGAGCCTCAAGTTTGCTGATGACGGTGCGGAACGAAGTGGGATGGGAAACGAACTGAGTATAGTCTGGGTAGATTTCAAGATCAACATCGTCCAAGAACGGACCACTAAGTATGCCGTCCTCGCCAAAGCTGTGATCGCGCACCTCTTCCATGAGGGCGATACACACCTTTGGCAACAGACCGAACGTGATATCTTCTTCCTCGGTGCGTTTGGTGTTCAATTTAAGTTTGAGCTTGGGACTGGGAGGGTTCTTCACGAATTCGACCAACTTTTCTGCCCCGGTGATGATCCACAGCTCCGGTTCATTGTATTGTTGCGCGTTCAGAAGCATAAGCTCGAAGTCGTCGACAAACTCGTCTTTAGACGCGTAAGCGTTGCTTTTGACCTTTTTGGTGATCTCGGAAAGTGATATCGGTTCATCAATGATCTCGTAGTAATCGGGAAACTGTTTTTTGGGTACGAGGCGGAGGAAAGGGTCCGCCCACCGCGTCTTGGTTTCTTCGTCCTCAAGCAGCTCCACTTCCTTGAGCAAGTCAAGCAACTGCGACTTGAGATCGTCAGTCTTCGCCAGCTTGGCTTCTCCGCCGGCTTGCAGCCCGGCTTTCCGTTTGACAGGCATGGCTCCGGTGAGGTGAAAATAGTGCGAACAACACGCTGTGCGGCTGGTCGACAATGACAATGGCAGAGACTGAGTAAAATGTACGAAATTGATGTGATACAATTCAAGTAGTGTTTCCTAGCGAGGTTTTTTGGAGTACTTTACTTTACATATAAGATAATCTGGTTTCAAATTTTGAGAGATTCGAACGATTGGTTTCGATAATTGGAAAAATCCTAGATAGATGGAGTGTCAATAGTAAACCGATAATACGAGTTATTCAACAAACCATAAGCAAGAGTTCATACAATAGGATAAAAACCAAAAGTACGAAAAGCCTTTGATTTTGTATCATTGTGACGAATTTATTCGAGGCTCTTTATTAGGGTCTAACATGCCACCTGCATACAGACATCATCGTCCTTCATCGCCGGCGCCAGCGACGTCGACGCCGCCATCTCCGTCCATGCGTAGCTACTACGACGTGCTCGGCGTGTCTGCCCAAGCCACCAGCGACGAGATCAAAGAGGCGTACAAGAATAAACTCTTTGCTGCCCATCCCGACAAGTCATCGCAATCTTCAGACAACTCCGAGGTCACCACCCTCAAACAGGCCTACGCCATTCTCCGCGACGCCGTGTCCAGGAAACAGTACGACGCTGAGTTCAAACATGATCTCAAGGTGAAAGGTTTCGATGTCACTGCCGACGGCTTGGACGTGTATCTGCTTGAAGACTTCACTGAGGACGAAGTCGATGGAGAGTACGTGTGGTTTCTTGACTGTCCTCGATGCACTGGTCACCGCAGTATGTCGTTAACTGAGACCGATTTGGATGAGTGTGGCACTGCTGACGGCAGTGGCGGGTTCATGATTGTCGTCCAGTGTTCAACGTGCTCGTTGTGGATTAAAGTGACTTATGCGGTGGCTGACGACTGAAATGGCAGTAACGAACGACCTTCTTGATGTGGAAAGTCGTTTTGAGGGTTTAAAGCGTGATTGTGGTGCTCAAAATATGTCATCGGGCAGGGTGGCGATGTGGTGCACCGAACAGGAACGTTCGATTGCTGTTCTCGGATCACCCACAAAGTCACGATCGGGGCATGTTTTCGGCTCGTCAACCGACAAATCGAAAAAGAAAGCTTTCCGACAGTTTTGCCCCACACGGGTATTGTTTCTGCATTCCCCAGCAGCATATAGTTGAGATCGTTTGTGACCTAAAGCTCAACGCGCATATTTGGCTTTGGCAATAGTGACTTACCGCCTCGGGGTTGCGCACCAACTGTCTCAAATAGTTCTCTCGGATCTACCGATCGGGTCATCGATGAGGGTAATCGGCTCTCCGGATATATCAGCTTCCGAAAATGCATAGCCATTAGTGAAGAGTCGTTTGCTCGACAGGAACTGGTATAACGCGATATCATCTCCAGTTTATCATCTGTAAGCCATATCGTTTTCATGTATATAAGCAAGCGAACAACAAATAACTGTGGTAGTTTACAAAAACTTGAGCTCGCAAAAAGAACAAGGTTCCAAAGTTGGGCGACAGTGTCAACGTGGGGTCGAAAGGTGGCGGAGCATCGGCTCTCGGCTTTGGGCACAAAGATCGAAGAGCTTCCGGTGTATCTTTCCGTAAACGGGTGCGAGTTCGTCGCGTTGGGAAACACGCTCAAAATTAAACTTTCGCTCGAGGGTTGGATAGTGCAGGGTACCTGCGTCGTCTAAAGCCACCAGGGGAATGCTCAATCTAGGGGTACGGCGACGCTTAGGCTACGCCGACAATGATTACGAGCAGCCTGAACCCTTGTCCATTGTGTACCCCCGCTCTTAAGGGTGGGTTTACCCTGAAAATGGGCTTAGCACGTCCCGTCGCCACCTAGCACCCCCAGATCATTTTGCCGCATTCGGCGACCCGCCTCACAAATCGAGGTGTCCTTGGCGCACCCTGGCAGATGAGGATTGCGCCCAGCCAAGAACAGTAACCACAAGTACTGGAGTAATAAAGAGTAAAATTTATATAAGACTTCTCTTTTAAGAGTGTCGGCTTACTGTTCAAACCTCTAAGTACTGCGTTTCCCCGTAATTCTCGCGTTGTATCTCGTAGTCAAGTGAAGTGTGTTGTGCTTTGCTCACTAGGTTTGTGCGACAAAGCTAGGGGCGACGCGACGTATAAAATAATATTTTCTGTGTGGCGGCAGAACGTCTCGGTTAAACCTTATACGTTACCGTACGATGGACGCTATAAGTACCCGGTAAACATCCTCCTTTACCTGACAACCATCGCTCCCATGAAGTACTCCATCGCCGCCACCGCCTTGTTCACCGCCATTGTCACCGCCGACCAACTCGGCGACGAACTCGCCCAGCTCCCCGAAGGATTGGTGCTTTCGACCTCGCCTCAGGGTCCCGACGCCACCAAGTACTCGCAACTCAACTACGCCGGCCAGACCGTGTGGATGTTGACCAATGAACAGGACTTGACCCAGTACACCGACTTCCTCTTCAACGCCGGTGCTGCCGCCGGCCTCGCCGCTGGTGCCCCCACCGACCTTGGCCAGGCCGCTGACGCCGGTGCCATCGCCACCGCCGACGCTGCCAACGCCCCCATCTCTACCGACGCCGTTGGCCACACCGACAAGACGGCCCCCCCCGCCAACACCAATGGCGGCGTTGGTACCACTGACAAGTCGCCTCCTTCTGCCAAAACTGACAGCGGCGTGGGCACCACCGACCACCCCCCTCCCGCCGTCGTCACCTCCACCTCTCACACCACCGAAACCGTGTGCACTCACGTCACTTGCCAACAACAACAACAGCCTCCCGTGATTGGCGTTCAGGAAGGCCCCCGCCCTAACGGTTCCTCGCCCGCCGTCCAACAATGGGAAGGCGCGGGTTCGTTCACCGGCGTTGCCTTTGGTGCCGTCGCCGCCGCCGCCGTGTTGATGTTGTAAGTAGGCTTATACCCTCGTCGAAGCCCGCGAGCTGGGACCCAGTCTCGTCGTCGACAACATAACCAAAAGATATCCGTTTATTTCATGCCGGCATTGAATGCCCCTGTTTTGGTACATAATAATTGAATACATGAAGCTCTAGAGAATAGTGGTCGCGGTAATCTACTTTATCGGCTATAATTAAACAAGGACCCTGTCAGGGGAGAGGCGCAGGGGACATAGACCCTGACTATTCGCAAACATTCCGTTTAACATCCTAAAAACTGAATAAATGATTGGTATATATTTGATAATTACCAAGTGAGTTAAGTAGCGCAATGTAATCATTGTTAAAAACCACGCCAATTAGTGACTCCGTTGATGATGTGTATTCTATGTACAAGTTATTTTAGCGACCTCTGAACATGCGGTAGATGTCCTTCTTCCCCTCCTGGATGTTGGCCCACTTCTTGGTGGGCGCCTTATTAAGCTCGGCGCGATAGTTCACCTTCGGGGGAGCGTCAACACAGGTGGTGATCGACGCCCGAATCGGCGACTCGGGAGTGATGATTTCGTAGAGACCGGGAAGCTTATCCGCGGCTTTACGGAGCGCTTCGCGCGCCATCTGGTCGTGGATGTTGCCTCTAAGTTCAAAAAGCACCTTCCCCGTGGTGATACGGGCGGCCCAGTGGTCAAACGCACCTTTACCTTTACCCATTCTCGTCTGGTTACCCTTGACACACACGGCGGTGTTACACACAAACCGGGTCATGAGCTTAGCCCCCGAACCTTTGATCTCACGTTTGAGCACTTTGTCGGCGGCAAGAAGCTGGTTGGCCGACATTCTCATCCCATTAGTCTTGAGACGCAACCCGTACTGGCCGTAGACCAACAGGTTGCCTCTCAACGAGCCCCCGGTACGCACGGGGACCCGGCCTTTCATCGCCTTCCGCACCCGCTTGAACCGGGGGGCGTACTCGTACTTGAACCGAGCGAAAAGCGGCGACGCCACCTGGAAGTTGGTGACGCCAGCGAAGCGGGACATCCCACTGGTGATGGTGGAGCCAAGCCCCTTGCTGAATAGACCAAACATTGGCGTCTAGGGCTAAGTTGATGGGTCAAAGAATTTTCAGTCGCACCCACGTGACCGCGAGCGTCTGGACCACAAGCTACGAAACCCACACCCTTATCTATAGACCATTGTTGACAAGGGGCCGACAATACCCCATTTACGTGGGGATCTCTATTGATAAAGTAGATCCAGTTCGTGTTTACCATACAGCTATTCCCTTTTGCCACTATCATATGAGTCGACGCACATGATTACTCCGGTCTAGCTCGGCACCGGAGTTTGGCGAACTCCGACGTCAGCCCACCGCCGATAAACAATGGCGGCTTTAACTTTCCCTCCCATTACACTCCCCAAAATTCGGGGTGACACCACCCTCACCACATGAAGCTCGTATTCAAAAAGATTTGCCCATGTGATTGCGGGCTTCAATAGAAAAAGTATTGCCAACATGTCTCACCTCCCAACAATTGACGGTGACGGAATTCGGCTAAAGTTGTCATGACCATAGCCCTCCCGCTATGTAAACCGTTCCAAAAAATTAGCCACTGGCTTGGGTCGTTGGTCGTTGGTCGTTGGTCGCTGGTCGGCGTCGGTGTCGTCATGATACCGTCCACAAAACCCCACAGGCTCCGCCCTTTGGCGCCGATGTAAAGTGTCATCCCCGCATTATGCGAAATTCGGAAGTTACCTCGGGGGATCAACGCCAGCCGCCCCTCCCTCGCTTCCCCACTACCACCTGTCGCCACTGGCATGTGCTCGAGTCTCGCCGCATATATGGCTGCGTTCGCCGTAAACAAGTTTTCGTCTCTTCAGCGTCACCATGAGCACCATCACCTTATCGCGCATCGCCGATAAGCACCCGGACCGGTTCCGGATCAAGTACGACGACGCCGTCAAGGTGCTCGGCCCCAATGCCAAGGTCCCCGAAAACAACAGCTTGCCCACCCTCAGATCGTCGCTGAAGATCGCTTGTATCGGCACGGGATTCAGCGGGATCTCGCTTGCCCTTACCCTCCAAAACGACATGGGTCTCGACGACTACGTCCTCATCGACCGCCACAAGGAGATCGGCGGCACCTGGCATGCCAACGTGTACCCAGGGGTGTCGCTGGACGTGCCTCTGTTGCACTACCTGATATCAAACTACTTGGTCACCAACTGGCTGGTGGCTCAGGCGCCTCAAGGTGAGACCCAGGAGTACCTTTTGGAGGTGGTCAACTCCAACGACATCCGCCGCCACTGCTTATTGGGCTACTTTGTGACCAAGGCGGAGTGGAACGAGGACCACTGGGACATCTACTTGCGCAACATGGACCTGGGCCAGCTCACCATCCACCTGGCGAAGATCTTGGTCAACGGTGCTGGCGGCTTGGTGTACCCTAACGAGTACAACCCTCCTGGTCTTGACAAATTCAAGGGTGACTATATCCACTCGGCTGTGTACAACTGGGACGTCCCTATTGAAGGTCGCAACGTCATCGTCGTTGGTAACGGGTGTCTGGCGGTACAATTGGTGCCCAAAGTGCTCCAAGATATGAACCCTAAAAGCCTCACTCAAGTGGTCCGGCTGGAACACTGGATAATGCCGCCAGTGCCCCACCAGCTCCACAAGTTGTACACGAGAATGAGCAAGCTCGGCTACTTTGGCCTCTGGTTGGTCCGCAACTTCGTCGCCATCTTATCCGACTTGCGGTTCCCCATGTTCAAGGGCAACAGCTGGCTCTCCCGCAAGATCAGAGAGTTCACTTACAAGAAGACTCACACTTACATGGTGAACAACTGCCCTAAGAAATACCAGGACATCTTGATCCCTAACTTCAAGGTGGGATGCAAGCGTCTTATCTACGACCGCGGTTACCTCCAGGCCCTCCACGACCCGCGTGTCGATGTGAAGAAGTCCACCATCGCTCAGGTTAAAGAACACCTGGTGGTGCTTGCCGACGGCACTGAGCTTCCTGCTGACGTCATCATTGCTTGTACTGGTTACAACATCGGCAAGAACCTCAAACAAATCGATGTCATCGGCGAAAATGGTGTCCATGTCAATGAACTTTGGGACAAGGAAGGCGTCAGTGCTTACGAAACAATGATGGTGAAGCACTGCCCTAACTACTTCATGCTTGTCGGTCCCAATGCCGGTACGGGTCACTTTTCTGTCACCACTGCCATTGAGAATGCCTGCATTTTTGTGAAGAAGATGTCTAAGCCCATTCTTGAAGACGGCGTTAACATCCGTGTCAAGCCGGAAAAGCACGACGAATGGCAGGAAACGGTACAAAGCGAGTTGAAGAAGTGCGTGTTTGGCAATGTCGAATTCGGTGGGTGCCAGTCGTGGTACACTAAGGATGGACACAATCTGACAGCGTACCCCTGGTCCCAGTACGAGTTCTACAAGCGCATGTGCAACCCAAAGATGGAGGACATGATCATTGAAAAGGACTGCGAACTCTGTGGGAAGCCCAAGTTGGATTGAACGAGGACAGTCAAAAACATAGAAAGGATACTTAAATTGGTGTTTAGAAATACTATGTACAGTTTTTTAACGAATGGTGACGCCAAACTCGTTCACCAATTGTTGTTCGACGTTGTGGTGGATCTGGTTAATCTCTTCGTTGGTCAAGTTACGGTCCATCAGCTGGTAGTTGACACGGTAGCATTGCGAGTGCTTGCCGGTCTTAGGGTGGACAAATTCGTCGACCAATTGCACCGACTCGACGAGGTCAGAGCCGTGCAGTCTGACCACTTCCATAACGTCATTTTCGTGCACGTCCTGCGATAACCAGAACGACACATCACGCTTGATACCCGGGTGCTTTGAGTAAGGGACAAACGTCAGGATCTTGCCTCTTTGGAATTGCTTAGCAAAACGTTCATCCAACGACCAGAACAAACGGATATCGGGGATGCCAAACAACAACATGGCGATACGATCCAAGCCAATACCAAACGCCCACCCGATCTGATCGTCAGGCAAGCCCAGGTTGGTCAACACTTGTTGCTGAACAAGCCCCATACCGCAGCATTCGAGCCACTCGCCCTTCCACCACACTTCGATCTCGTACGACGGCGCCGTCCACGGGAAGTAGGCTTCAATCCACCGCACGCGGAGCGGTTCGTTGAGGTAAGGCTCAGTAGAACCCGCCAACTTAGCCAGTTCTCTCGCCCGCTCAAACACTTGGTTTACCAAGTATTCCATGGTTCTCTTAAGGTGAGCCGTTAAGAGTGTCACTTCTTCGTCAGTCATGTGCAGTTGTTTCGGGTTGGTTTCAGGGTTCCATGCGGGGTCTTCGACAATGATGTTCGTCTTGGGGATCTCTTCAATGTCGCGGCGGAGCTTGTCCAAGTCGTTCCGCGACCATAACCGCGCTCCTTCCATTTGATGGAACGCCGGGTAGTGGGTACGGTCAATCTCGTCTCGACGGTATACATCAGCAGTGATGAAGTAGCCAGGAGTCTTGCATGAGGTGAAACACTCAGCTTCGTGCGCTGAGGTATGAGTACGCAACAAGTGGTTGGCATTAAGGTAGTAAGTGTCCAGCTTTGACCGCCCCGGATGGTCTTCAGGGAACCCCAACACATCGAAGTTCTCGTACTTGGTGACCACGGGCTTGAACTGGTCGTACATCGTGTACCCCATCCCCTTGAAGTTTTCTTGGATTAAGTCATTGAGGATACCAATGGGGTGGTTGGGATTGCGATGGAGTTGGCGCCGGGTAAGCAGCAAAATGTAATCGGGGACGTTGGTCCACTCGTCGGTAGGGTACTTCTTGCCGTCGAGCTCGATCACTGCCGGGTAAGTGACTTTCCACCGGCGCGGGATCACCGCCAATGCTCGTTTAAACATAGCGTAGTCGATAACTTTTTTCAGCGCTATCTATCACCACCGCGGGCTCAAAATCATTTCACAATCAACCTACTTACACAATTTGAAAATCATTATGTTATTAATTAACTCAAAAAGTATCTAACTCTTCGATGAATTTCTCCTTAGTCACGGCTGGAGGATTGAACTGGCGGAGATCTGATTTCGTGACCACTCTCCCCAGCTTTTTACTGATCTTTTTCGGATTGAACAGCTCAAGTTCATCTTCGGTAATCCCGTAGTTTGTCATGAGTGTACGCAATAACTCAACCATCACCAAGTACTTGTTCATCGTTTCCTCGGTCACGTCTTCGTCGTCTTGAGCTTCATTCAATGCGTCCTGGCCGGGACCAGTAAGCTCGTCTTCGATCAGTTTTACCACCATCAACACCTCCGCTGCCGTACTGAAGCTCATATCAACCAAGTTGCGAGCGATCGTGTCCACTAATGTGTCGTCATCAAGCATCCGAGTCACGGCTTCGAAGAGCTTGCGCGTTAGGCGATTATGAATTTGTTTCGATCCCGTCAGCACTGCCGCCGTTGCCAACGCCAACTGTTGATGGACATAGCCAATGTAGTTTGCAGTAGGGCCGGCATAATCAAAACCCTGGCGAAGACCATCCTCAAAGTCAATCAACGATGCGTGTTTTGCCACAGCCAAAGCAAACCCGCGTGAAGCGATGCTGCGGAATTCAGGGTCATGGTGAGCCATCAACGCAATGCTGGGTCCAATACACCGCGATGGGAGAGTGAGCCCTTGTTCCATCACCGCATACACGAATCGTGCACAGGCGGCCAGGCTATACATCATTGACCGCACATGATCAAAGTATTCGTCGACGACCATGGGGGCGATCTCCACTGACTTGTGGTCAAGAGCAAACAGCGGCGTCTTCTCATCGATTGACCCACCAATCACCAAAAGCAATTTGGAGGTGATGGTGACCACCAACGCAGGGTTCTCAAAACATTGCTTGATCACCCGTTTAATGCGAGGATTCTTGAACAACAGTGGGTGGGTAGAGCAAACCTCCAAAAGCCCGTTCACTGCCGCATCTTTGACTTCATCACTATTTGAGTTTGAAATGACAGCCATGAATAATCGACAGATGAAACTTACCACCAGTTCCAGCTGAGGCGCTTGGGGGACCGCTACCTCTCGAAGGCTTTCCCAATCACCATAGTGGATGAAAAGACCAAGTAAGCGACAAAGCTTGGCCAACTTTTGCGGATTTGAGGGGTCACGCGTCAATTGATTGACTTGAGATATCGTAGACTTGACAAAACGACCCAAATGAGTTTTCTTATCGCGACGAGCAAGAAGAACGAGTGCCGGCACTGCCTCTTCAAGCTGAGTCACCAGAAACTGGCCCAATCCAGTGATAAGTTTCTCGTAGAATACCTTCGCTGTTTCAGGACGAAGGGTGGTGGTGGTCAATGAGCGTCGGAGAATTCGAAGCGCAGCCAACAGCGTACCTAAAATCAGTTGCAACACGCTAAGCTGGTCTTGGCCAAGTGAACGCACTTCAGAAATGAGCACGAGACTAGCAAGAGGCTCCTCGGATTGCTCGCGCTCAGCCTGCTCTACAATTGCTTGCACCATTTCTTCTTGTGGAGGGAACAACTTGAAGTATGCCACCACGAAATGTTCCACGTCCATCAGCGCTGGTAGTTTCACTAATGACATCATGATGTCTCCACTGAGTTTCAACGATACCACCTGGCCGGCTTTTTCCCGAAAGCCAACATCTTCATCATTGACAGCGTGTTGCACAAGCTTATAAACCAATAACGTTTGAAGTTGGGGTGCTGTTTGGTCCCAAAGATCAACAATAACCTTGAGAGTACGCTTTTTGACTAGGGCACTATCATCATCCAAGAACTGAGCCAACACTTTAGCAAAATCGTCAAATTTAGCTCCAAGCTGAAGAAGTTTAGACACAAGATCAAGCAAAGCGTCTCTCATCGTGACAGCCGCATCTTTATATCCTGGGAACGCTGCCAGAACCGCAGAAACAAGGTGACGATCATGTTCAAGAAGTTGCGTAAGCGTTCTCACCGCTTTTGCTTGAAGCCTAGCCCCTGGGGTATGAATTAAGATCGACGACGCCTCGACGTAAACTCCCTGGAGACGAGTAACCCACACCCGCTGCCAAGTTGACTTCGCCAAGTACTCATCAAGTCGCTTAATTGGCAGTTCAGTCTCCTCATGATATTGATACACGTCGGCGTATCGCGGGTTCAGCTTACCAAACTCCCTAAGGTATCCTCTCAAACCATTAACTGAGGGTTCTATAGCATCGAGACGACCAACAATCAGATGAGTCTCTGCCCATTTAAGGCAAAACTTACCCAAAATGTCGATCTCTTCCGATCCCACCACCATGGTGCCAATATGAGTGATAACCAGCGCCACCATTTGTTCCGCTCCTGGCCATTCTGGAAGATCAAGGAGAATTAGTAAGTCATCCATAAAGTGAGTCATTGACGGTAGTTGACTACACACAAACGCCCCGAGCTCAGCGATGTTGCTTCTGGTTTGAATCATCATCACAAATAACGCTGTGGTCAACAGAACAGTACCCCCACGAGCTAACTTAAGTTTGCCACCGATGTCAGCCCGTTTGGCAACCATTTCAAGGATGAACTCACGCTGGTCTTCAAACCTGTGGAATAAATTCACCAAAAGCAGAGTAGCAGCGTGACGAAGCCCTTCATGAGTAAAATCGCCAAAGATCACGTCAAAGCAAAAGTACTCAAGAGTGACGGCATTTTCGGATTGCGATGGCACTTCGTGTAGAAGCTTAGCCAGTGTCTCATAGTCCCCAGAGTCATAGATCCCGGTTTTGATGACTGACATCACCGCCTCGTACCACTTATCGACATGTAACACGACTTTATCCAAGTTATTCAGCAATACGGTAGTAATGACTTGAGCCGCAGCGGCGACATTTTCCCAGTCCGTAGTTTCATTAATTATGGCCTCACAATTTTTGAGAATGCGTTGAAGGTCAGCAAGATCAAACTCTTGCAATGCAATATGGCGATTAAGCTTTTGTAGGTATTCGATAGAGTCATCGCCATCTCTGATTTTGAAGGGTTTCTTCGGCGAAGGGACGATATCCAGCTTGCGAGGACGTTTCGAAGGCGGTGGCGTGGGGTACGCAGTTGCTCGCTTTTTGGTTTCGGAATGAAATTGGTTGATGTCAAGGGGAGCCCCAAATGGTATTGGCTTCGCTTCGACAAGGTTAAGATCAGGAGCCTTCGTGTGCTCCATTAAGTATGCTAAAAATGGTGACACTTCTTGGCTCGAGTCACCGGAAGTAATCTTCTCAATTGTCACTTCGTTTGGAAGATCAACAGTATTAATTTCATCCAACATTTCTTGCCATATATCGCCATATTCCTTCTGGTTCTCACTAAGCTGTCTTATGCACAGGGGGTCCACTAAAACCTCCAGTAGACCCGGCTTCGCCCATAATTCTCGTGGTTCAAGAAAGTCAACGATATTCTCGCTTGGGATAAGCCGGGTTTGGGGTATTTCCGGTAATAGTCGTTTAAGCTCAGCTACGACCATCGTTAGTACGCGGTAAGACGCGTCGCACTGATTTTTGTAAGCTATGCGAGACCTTCGAGTCCCGCTCGTAGCGATTGCACAGTTTATGATCTGTGCAGGCAAAAACTAAATTTACAATAAATTGAAGGCAACGATAACAAATGATACAAAATGAGGAAGAATCATATGGCGGTTACTATTTACTGCGTGGTATGATATTGTAAACTATGAATGACAAATGTTAGTAGACTATATACAATGTGGGATTATTTGCCAATGCAGAAGCTGGAGAACACCACCCCCAAGATCTCCTCAACGCCGATAGCTTCACCAGTAATCTTGCCAATACCCTCAACACTTTGTCGAAGCAGTTCAGTAGCTAGCACCACGTCCTCGTCGTCTTTGAACTGAGAGAATTGATCAAAACCATAAAGAACATCGTGAACAAGAAGATTTTGAGCTCTCTCAGAGATCACCACTGGGTCTGCTGACTCACTCATCGTGATATCTTTGAAGTATTTCACAAGAGTATTGGAAAGAGCTTCCATACCGTCACCCTCAGTGCAACTGACAACGTGGATTTGACTAGTGGAGACATTTAAAGCTTGCGCCAAAGCTTCAATACGTTCGAGGCGTTCCTCAGTGGTATCAATAAGATCGACTTTATTGGCCACCACCATTATCCGTTTCCCCGCTTCTTTCAATTCCTGTAAATGAGTGGTCAACTCATTAAGTTCACTAATATCTTCAGTAATGGGGAGCACTACCACCACCAAGTCGCCCGCCTGCGACGACGTTTTGGCACGACTTATACCTTGTTGCTCGATGCTATCAGCCAGTGAAAGCTCTCGAATGCCCGCGGTATCGCCCACCACTACCTTATACCCCTCAATGTCCAACGGTACTCTGACTAAGTCACGAGTGGTACCAGCAATGTCACTGACGATGGCAGCATCGCTATTGGATAACAGGTTGAGCAACGACAGCTTACCCGCATTGGGAGGACCGAGTAACACCACATTAATACCGGTGAGAAGAAGGCGCGAACCCTCAACTTTACGTAAATACTGCTGAATTTCCTGGCGAAGTTTGGAAATGTTTTCGTCAACTTGAGCAAAAAGACCCGCGACTTCATCGAGGTCCTGTTCTTCCCCGAAGTCAATCACGGTGGTGAGCAAAGCGATTTGCTCGAGGATATCCTGACGCCAACGAGTGAATAGAGCGCGGGTATCACCCCTCATATTGGCGACGGCGGCCTTCCGTTGGGTCTCGGTCTCGGCATCAATCATCTCTCGAACCCCTTCAATTTCGGTAAGATCAAAACGACCGTTCAAAAACGCTCTCTGGGAGAACTCACCGTTTTGAGCGTAGCGGATGATGCGGTCTTCTGCAGGGTTGTGGAGGCGCTCAATCGCTTTGAGCACCAGAGAAATGATGGCGGTGCCGCCGTGGACGTGAAGCTCAAGCAGATCTTCACCTGTGTAACTGTTAGGACCCTGGAAATAGAGGGCAAGCGCTTCATCAAGCATCTGGTGGTTGTGGTCATAGAGGCGACGGAGCGACAGCACGCGTGGCGTTGGTGGTTGCTTCGCCTTAGTAAGCTGGGAGTAAATGTATTTCAGCTGGGGACCCAGCACTCGGATGACGCCGATGGCAGCCCGTCCAAGCTTGGTGCCCAAGGCATAGATGGTAGACATGCGCGATGAGACCGATCACCGCGGGTATCGGCGGGCCCCTATTACTGATCAACCGAGCAGGCACTTTCATCCAAAATTTCCCAATTTTTTGGGTGGCTGGGCTTGGCAACGCCCGCTTTGGACGTGGTCGATAACCTCAGGCGACACTAAGGCAATTGCTTGCTTTTTGAGGTTGTAGTGTCGCTTAGACGCGTAGTGGTGCTCATTAGAAGTGATGTATTGAGAGAGAGACAGGATAACCACATAGAACTCGAGATCAAACGAAATAGGAATGTCGAGATAGAGTATTTGCGCGTATCCTTAGTGCATGTACGAGTAGGTTAACCTTAACAGCTCCGATTACTCGAGATACAGTTTAGCGAGGGCAGCAGGGGTACGCCTTGAACTTTTGGCAGAGTAAACACCGCCTGCATTTGTGCTACTACACGCTTCCAGACAAGAGGGCCCTATACTGAGAAGGTGATCAATTGAGAGATTGCCTCGGTAATCATATAGATTCTTCCGTCTACCAGCAATAATGAGCAAATCTGTGGTCCTTCTTCAGTTATAAACTTTCGTTTTCATCAATTGCTGTTTTACTGTGTCACTCGAATCAAATTGTATAAATCAGGTTTCATTTACTTGTAATCACTTCGTACTCTCGCTCCTTTGTAGTCATCGCACTCGTGCTGCAAAGGACCGATCCCTCACCAAAACCCCACAATGATCCGCCGGCTCCTTTCAACACTGGCTGTTTTAGCCCACGAAAACCCACTTGGGCTTCCCAAAATGGGACGAGGTCCAGCTTCCCAAGGATTACCGATCAAGCAGAGAATCCCCAACGTCAAAAATGTGGTGCTTGTTTCCCTGGCTAAGGGCGGGGTAGGTAAACTGACGGTGGCTGCCAATCTCGCTCTCGGGTTCCATAAGCTTGGCAAATCCACTGGGATCCTTGATGCTGATATCTTTGGACCACTGGTACCGAAAATGTTCTCTTTAGACGGGGAACCCCGTCTTCTGGCTCAGGGTAAGCTTTTACCCATGGCCAATTACGGGGTCGAGACGATGCTGATGGGGTATATGGTGCCTCCAGAGAAGGCAGTGGTGTGGAGAGGGCTCATGGTGATGAAAGCGATGCAACAGCTTTTGTTCGACGTGGCGTGGTCGCCATTGGACTACCTTGTCATCGATATGCCTCCAGGTACCGGTGACACTCAGCTTACCATTTCCCAACAAATTGAGGTGGCCGGAGCTGTGATCGTGACCACTCCTCAAGACATTGCCCTCATTGACGCCGTCAAGGGCATTGAAATGTTCCGCAAAGTCGATATTCCCATTTTGGGGCTTGTGGAGAACATGAGCTACTTTGAGTGTCCTAACTGCCACCACCACTCGCATGTTTTCGGCACTGATGGCGCTCGCCGTCGCGCTCAAGACTACGGCATCGACGTGCTTGGACTGGTGCCGTTGACGGAAGAGATCTGCGTCCAGGCCGACGCCGGCAAGCCGGTGGTGGTGCTGAACCCGGAATTGGGCCAGGTTTACGTGGACATCGCCGCCAGTGTGGTGGCTCAAGTCGAGGGAAAGTAAGGGATAAAGAATGCATTATTAATGGCTGTACTTATGCAGCAACTTCATGAAATTTTCGTAACTCATCAGGTGGTTGTCGTCGTCGGCGTTGATGGTGCAGAGCTCAAACAGCCACTGGCGCACCGCTGGCTGCTTCTTCTTCGGCGGCAATTGGATCTTAAGCCGGGACATGGGTGCCACGCGGGCGGTGTGCTTCTTCAGGGAGATGGCGTAAAGAGCTTCGCGCTGGGCGTCTATCTTCTGCTGCTGGCGAGGCGTCAACGGCTTCTTCGCAGTTTTTGTGATGGTGGTGGTGGTGGTGGTGTCTGCGGGAGGCTTACGCCGTTGGACCTTTTTCGGCAGCAGTTTGATCAGCGGTGGGCTATGGTGGGGGCGAGACTGAATTGTCTTTGGTTCTGAGGTGATAGTAGTCTCCGTTTTGGCAGACGTAAGGGTCTCCGCTGTCGATTGCTCAAGCCATTTGGTTTTGGGCTCGGCAATGGGCCGGTTATAGATGGCATCAAATAAACGCAGCGGTTTAGGTTGAAGCACCGGCTGCTTTGGGGGTGGGAGGGCAAGGCCTCCCCCCAGCAGTCGCAGCAGCAGCAGCAGCCGGTTATCGTGCTGGATGGAGAACACGGGACTCACGTCCAGTGCCGGGGTGTCACTGCCGCTGCCGCTGCCGCTAGTGTGGGGAGTGTAGACATCGTCCAACGCTGGAGTAGTGGACTCAGCCCCTGGAGTTTTGTGGCTGCCCAGCGCAGAGTTATGTTTGTTTGACGGGGCTAACGGAGTAAGGCGACGAGTCAGAAGGTCCTTGGATGTCGGCTTTGTAGGCGATATGGGAGACGGTGGCCCCAGTAATCGGAGCAGAGGCAGCGGGCTCGGCTGGCGCAGGTGCACCAGTTCTATAGGGCTAGAGGGCTCCACTGATGCCATGGGCGATATCTGAAGAGAGTCGTGGAGGTAGGCACTGGTTTCGGAGAGGAATTGTTCCGGGTCGACGCTGGCGAGGTCAGGGGTGGTGGTGTGTTGGCGGCTGGGGAGCGATTCGGCATCAGCTTTGGCTTCGTCAATCATGATTTCGAGCTGGCTGATCTCGGTATGATGGTCATCGTATATCAGCAGTGGCAGCTCTCCTGTCAGTGATGGCTGTTTACGCGCTACCAGCACTGGCTGTTGGAGTTCTGTTGGCGGGTCCTTGGGTAGCTCCTCTGTGATAGTTTTGGGGACCAGGCGAGGCACAGTAGCGGCTTCTTGAGCGCTAGCAGCAGCACTCTGTTTTCTCCGTGCTTCCTCATCCCGTCGGTCTAACTGGGCAAGGTACTCGTCGTAGGAGCGAGTGAAGTCGTCTTCACGGCGGCGGAAGAACCTCGAGAACCCTCGTGTTCGGGCCAGCATTGGGGAGAGAGGGGGAGTCGGTGGTGGGTTGGCGACACAGAATGTTTGATTATATATCCATCTAGGGGCCTCACTATCATTAGTGGTGTTTACTTATGTGCCGCGTACGGAGCCGCCTCAGTGCTGCCCGTTTTGGGATAATCTGGCTAATGGCGGCGTCTTAAGCCGCGTAAGACCCTGACGGCTTACAGATGGTATAGACGAACCAATGCATTGAAAATGTTGTAGTAAACCATTTCTAGTGGTTAGCAGAGACATATATGAAGTCTTCGGACTCATTTAGTCGCGATTCCGCTAGCATTTAGCCACGCCAGACTCTCATTCCGCATTACCGCCTAGAGCTGCCCCGATCCTTCGATACACCACCCTCACGCGCGTATTGTTAGTGGGCGACAAGTGCATTTAAGCGACGTGCAGAAACACCGTGTCTCTCCCTACAGCTCGTTCTTTCAAGGGGAATCCCTAGGTCCCCGGTATTGTGGAAAATGTCTGTCGGCAATAGACCATCATAACCGTGGAAGGGTCACCAGCAGATTGTGCTAGATCGATGAAGACATTGACTGTCGGGGCCATGGCTTCGGCGATGTTTGTTGTCAAATGATGGGCAGGTTAACTGGCACCATATTCTGGTAGCCTTTAACCCCAAAGTAGCGGCGACCATGCATTGGAAGCGCCTCGGTGGTGGTTTCACGAACGAATGCCTCGGTGCGGTGTGTTGACGCCGCCTCTAAACGGCGCCAGATTCCGCCGCACTTGATTAATCGAGATTAAGACGAATGTAGGCTGCTTCGCTATGGCCGATTCGGGATGGCGTGATATTCATTTTGGTGTTGAAGCAAATCCAGACAGTTAAAACAGGGTTATCCTCGGTTAGACGTAACCATGGCGTGAGAATCTAGAAGGTTTAATTTATTGGCAATGGCGCCAAATTGAATTAGGTTGGTCAGGGTTTACGGCAAGTAATCGTGTCTTACTGACAATACCGACAGGCGTGCCTGGAGCTACAATGGTTCCCGTAAGTTAGACACATTCCCTAAGCACTGGAAGCATCGCTAGTGGACGGTTGGCGTAAGGGGTACCGTGGCTCCGGGGGACCTAACCCGGCTAAGCGATTCCAGGTGGCTGCCTTGAACTTCTGCTTTAGCTATGGAAACACGGTTTAGGCAACCGTCCAACCCGAATTCAAATGACACAAACACTCGATCTGGCGACACCTTAGTTAAACGAGGCCCACGATTGCATCGAGTTAGCGACGCGAACGAGATCAGGGGCACCTCGTTAAATTATGCCCGGTTGTGTTATCACACCCCCTTTCGTCTAATTGTTTCTTTTTCGTTTGCTGGTTGGTTAATTATAGCCCGAGTTTTTGGAAATGTCTCACCGCCCGGCTGAACAATTCAAGATGATAATTGGGGTTGGCAGCTATCAAATGTGGATATGTTGAGAAGAGAACACTCACTAGGAGCTTACAGATGCAATCCTTCCGAATTGGTCACTGCTTGAGAATCTCTATCTACTTGTATTGATCGTGAACAATAGACAATATTCGCTTCTCACAATTAGCCGCGCTTGCCTCGCCGTGTTTACTATTCTTTAGTCCGAGCTCATAATGAAAATATAGTTTCCAGAGTACTACAAGCTTACTTTAGCTACCTTACCTTGATTAGGAACACGAGCCACTTTAGCAACGCACCACTTCGTCATGCAACCATAATCACACGAGAACAATCACGTTCATGTGAGCCGCTACAATTTTTGCTTTAATTTGACTGGGGAGAATTTACGTCATGGCAAAAATCGATTGGGATTCGAATCTGATAGATAAGGCATAACATTTGTGGTAATCACCTAAGATTAAAATGTGGTCCAAACAATCAACGGGGATCGGTTAAGTTCAAAGAGTGTGCAGTGTCGGATTCACACCACTCAACAGTAGACAGCTAATATCATCTAATAAATAACACGTATTAACTATATACAAATCAATCTAAACAATAATTCTAAACAATAATCTATTCCCATTTGTTCGGGAAACTCAACATACTCTTGGCGTCCTTCGCCCGCATCTTGAAGCTCTTCATCGAGCGACGCGAACTATTCTCGAAGCGGGGCATATCTTTAGTGCCCAGCTTCAACCACAAGTTGGCGAGGAACCCGAGAATGATGACGATACCAAACATCACCCCCAAAATACCGAACCACCACTTCAAGTTACCTTGTTGCTCACCGGGAACAGTGACGTTCATCCCGAACATCCCCGTGATAAGGTGGAGCGGCACCAAGATCGCCCCGATGAGGGTCACCTTACTAAACATCTCAGTGATGCGATTGTTGGAGTAGAACGACTCAAGCGAAAGCTGGGCAAGATAGTTACCGTGAGAGCGACTGAAGATCTTTTCGTACGCCAACAAGTTTTGGAACATCGTCACCAAGTGATCCTGAATATCGCCAAGGTAAAGAGCAATGTCGGCTCTCGGTTGAGCCATGTATGGCTGGTCACCACTGGGGGGCGTGGGAGGGCCCGGGATGGCAGCACCGCCGAGAGGGGTGCCAGTGCCAGTAGGGGTACCAGATCCAGTAGGAAGGGGACCAGGGATGGCACTGCTAGGGCCTGGTTGAGGCGCCGGCAGAGCGGCAGCGGCTCCGGCGTTGTAAGTAGGGATGGGAGTGGGGCCAAATTGAGCAGGCATAGTACCAAACGAAGGGTTTTCCGGGGCGAGGGGGCCGGGACCAAACGATACTCCGGGGGCACCAAAGTGAGGCGTCGGCGACACGATACCGGGGGTAGCGCCGTATTGGTCGAGGTTAGCCTCATCCTGGCACCGCTTAGCAAACATCTTGATCACATCAGCCTTACCCGAAAGCAACCGCATCAACGTCATCACCTTACGGCGCAGCTCCCCGATGCGACGAAGCATACCGGCAAAGTCCTGGTCACGCACAAACACCGCGTCCTCGATGGCGTCGGCCTCGTATTCGATACCGTTGATCACGGGGACGAACGAGTCAGTGATGTCATCGATGAGGGCGTAACACAACCAGTCGGCCAGTACTTGGACGTAGTCACGCAACTGGCGCACCCGGCGCCGCACCAGGGCGGCGTGGAGGACGGGGGAGAAGTGGAACAGCAACACGCCTTCCTTAAAAACC
Source organism: Diutina rugosa (assembly GCF_008704595.1). NCBI lineage: Eukaryota > Fungi > Ascomycota > Pichiomycetes > Serinales > Debaryomycetaceae > Diutina > Diutina rugosa. The sequence goes on from NW_022995083.1 coordinate 117,942, forward strand.
ACAATGTACACATTGATGGGTTCCAAGTACTCGGCCAGCTCCTTATCCTGCTCAAACGTGTGGAAACACACAAAGTAGTAGTTGCGGAACAATTCCACCTTTTCCCGCGTCTCTTGCATCCGGATATCTTCCGCCGTCAACGGGTGGATCCCGAACGCCTTGGTCAACGCCTTCATCTCGGCATCGGTAGGGCAAGTGCAGTCAAGCCACCAGGTGCCGTGACCGTTTTTGAACACTTCCGCCACCGATTCGCCGGGGCCCACAAGCCCGGGGATATCGGGGGAGTGAATGGTTTCCTCGCGATCGCTGTGGAAAAGCGAGAACCGATCGGGTAACGCGCCAAATTGAGGCTCAGGGATACGGGTACCACCAAACTTCACTTCGGCGTCGGCATCGTCGGCTGTCAGCAGGTCCATAGTATGAGCCAATTCAGGATTCAATACAGTAGGGTGGGCTTCCTTTTTGTCATCTTTTTCATCGAAAACGTGGACGCTTTGGTTCAGAGCAGCTTCGTCCAGTTCCGACTTCAGCTGGTTGGTAAAGTACTTACGCAACAAGTGTTTCGGAGTGTACTTAACCGCCAGTGCCAGTGGCTGGCGCCCAGTAGCCACGGGTACCGAGTTGATCTCCGAGCGTTCAAATGCCAATTGAACGTCTTTGATCCGGTTTTCCTCGATACGTTCTTCACGGATAAACTCTTCGATTTCGTCAAAGTCAATGCCATTAACACGGACGTGTTCACGGATCAACGGGAAACACACGTCCTCTTCGGTTTCCTGAGAAATACGCAGACCGTGGGAGTCGGCGTCCAGCACCACCAGCGACCGCAGACCTCGGCGCTGAGAGCGCTGGGTGTCGTTGGACAAGTGGCGGGTTAAATCGTGGCGGTGGTTGAGGAGAATACCGTCACTGGTTTCCTGGTGTAACACCAGCCGCAGACGACCAGGACGGATACCGGGTAACGGGGCGGGGTCGTCGTCGGCGGGGCGCAGAGACCGTCGATCTCGGCGCAGCGGCGGCGGCGGCAACTCGTTGATCGAGCCGTCGTCGTCATCGATCGCCAGCTCGCCTCCTCTGACGGCGGGAGGGAGTTCCGGGTGGAGGCGGTGGTCGTTAAGCTCGGGCACCTGGTGGAACAGGTGGTCATCGGGGTGGTTGTCGTTCATTATGGCCGCGGCAGGAAGTCCTCGGGGGTTACCATTTGCGGGCTGTCAACGTGTATTCTGCGTTGAGAGCGCAGAGAAAGCTTTTCGACCGGAGCACCCAACTTGATAAATGCCAACGCTGGACGTGGGGGATGAAGAAAAAAACCTTATTGGTGACGCTCAGGAGATTTTATACGGCTGGCGCGAGCAAGCCATCATCGCAGAAAATTTAGGCGCACGTTATATTTCGCACGGTACAGGAAAGGCAGCGCGGCGCCAGAGACGGGAAGCGCTTTAATTACCCCGATTTGATGATGACTGGGAGGGTGTCATTAGTGGCAATCAAAGCAGACAAATTTCGACGCCGACACCAGCACATTCCGCCTGGGATTTGCAGCTACGATGGTGGTGGAATTGGCGTTTGGTTGTGGACAATTTGAGAGGCTAGGGGCCGCTTATGAGGCATTTTGAAGGCTGTGAACGCAGAGACACTTTGGAGGGTGGCTACGATGGGTAAGTGGAGGGTGAGAGGCACAAAGAGAATTTTTCCTCCCTCGCGGGCGGGGCCTTTTTTTTTCGGGTGACAGTGATAGTCTTTGTGCTCAAGATGGGCAGAGTCTGCTGACAGTAGAGGACAGTTGTGTAGGCCAAGAAAACTGACAAGATCTTTTTCTCTCTAGAAGATAACCGCCAAGGTGGGGGCGATGGTGCGGTAATTTTCTTGGGTAGGCAGGGTGGCTTAGGGGTTGGTGAGAGTGGCTTTTGGGTATCGTCCAATTACAGGCGGCCGACAGAGAGGCGAGAGGCATGTCATCAGTGGTAGCGCTGGGGGGCTGAATGCTCCGTTTGTGGTCCAAGAAAGGGGCTAGACACTGGCGTGCTCGGAGGTATACCTGCCTCGAACGGAATTTATTGTGCCTACCAACGTGGAGGGTGAGGGACAACCTAACGGGGGCCACGTGCGATCTGTGCTCGTATCTACATATACAAGCGGAATTGCTATTTCCTGGTAGACCTCGAGCAACAATAATGAACTGTCGAGGCAATGATGCTTTGGTAATCGCGGACGTCGGGTGGCATTGTCCCTTTGTGTTTTATTAACTTGACCATCCGGAGACACCGGTCGGCGCGCCCGAGTCACGACGCATGAAAATAAAAGACAGGGAAAAAATGATGATTGGTGTGGGGTTCGAACCCACGCCCCCGAAGAGACCAGGAATGTGACATCCGAGGATGTCGCGGTAAGGTGACCTTACCCTGGCGCCTTAGACCACTCGGCCAACCAACCGTCGGTGCAAATAGTTGAATTACGCGTGTAAAACTGTTACTCAATGGAAGGAGGATGAGCCGATTTCACCGGCAATAACGACTAAACTTGCAGAGTAGTACTTTTTAATTAGATGTAAAGACTAAATCTGTTGTTCATTGGTTCTTGCAGCCACGATAAACGTGTTTTTGATGTCGACTTTTTATTTGGTTTCAGATGAAGGACGAAACATAAATAGAAATGCCAGAGTAAAGGGAAGGAGAGAAGTAGAACTATCGACCGTTTGTTTACAGAACAAAAACCTTCTGATGTGATTCAAAACTCGGCCAAATTTCGCATTTCAAGTTCACAGGTATCAATGCCTAAAGTCCTATATAGACAGCTGAAATACTCAGACTTGCATCCTTCAAGATCAGATATCAGCGCAATACCGGTCGTCAGAGTAACACTGTTATCGGTTCAAAGTCTATAAAATCCCGACTTCAATCACACAACTTTCTGAGAGATACAGAAATCGTGACCATGCCCCCTCCGAATCCTAGTTATAATTCACCCGGCAATACTTGCGAATTGCCGCAAGGGGCAGGATCAGAGGATCGTAGGCTACCACGTATGCACGTAGCGGGCTTACATTTGTCTCCAATTGACACCCCTCCCTATCGCGGATACTAAGCCTCCAGCCACTTTCACTGTCGGATCACCAACTAGTTCTATTTTATCAGTCTCGTACTCTTGATCCTCTAGAGCAACCGTTGCTGCCGATACGCAAAAGATTGAATCGCTCTCTGCCTCGGTGGTTTGGTAATCGCCGATCAAGCAGGTACTGCCCAACAATTGTGGAATTATCAAATTAGCTCATGTCGTACTCACTATTGTTGGACTCGAGATGAGTGTTTTCTACTTCCTCGAGGACGAGAAAATAAAAGTTTAAATTTTGGATCGCCATCGGTGGAAAGTTCGAGGTCGCGAGTCATTTCAAAATAAGGTTTTTTCATGAATGGCCCCATACCCGAAAGATTCAAAACCTTTGGCCATCCGAGAGAAACCGAGGCATGGTTACAAAGGCATCTACCCAAGAATATGATTTATTGTCTAGCTATGGGCCATCTCTCCGACGTAAGCGAAACCGCGATAACAAACAAAGCATCGGGACACTAAACGCTGATGCGGTATCAGACTCAATGTTTATCTCGATGTACGTGCAGATCATCGCTTTGTCAAGGCGACGAACAACCGGCTGGCGGAGGTTTATGTGCGCAGACACCCATTTCCATGCCGACAATAGCTATTTGGTTGCTTTTTCTGAGATTAATCAGGGTTCTTGTCAATCATTGTCAGCTTGTTTATTGCTTTTTTTCTCTCTTTCCCGTATCGATGCTTTTTTGTGAGCGGTTGCGAACTCAAACTCAGCCGCCCAATTCATGAAATTGTAATTTCTTTTTTGCAATTCTAGAAATTTCTCCAATTTTGAAATCCTCTAAATGTCACAACTGTCGGAAGTAGCAAAATCGCCGAAACTGTCGGAAGTACTAAGACTGTCGGAAATCGCGTGTGGTAGCGCGCCTTTTCCCCGCATGCTTTCACCACGGTTAACACTCCACCCCACCATATGTCGAACCTATACAGCCAGCTAGGCCCTCAGGGACGAGCGCTTTTACAACGATCGGGAGCCACGTACTCCACAACGCCGGGAAGTGCCTCCCCACAAGAGTTGGATTTTTTGATCAACGAGTTGCGCCACCCAAAGCCCGATTTAACCGTAAACAAGGTGTTGGGCTATCTCTACAACTACGTACCGTATGTGAAGCAGGAGCACAACTTAAGGGTGTTAGTGCTGGCTTTTCTCAGTTCGCCCACTTGTTTTGATCCGCCAGCTACCTACCAGGAGAATTTTGCCATTGTCGACGTTGTTCGCCTTATTTTTGAGAAAAAGCTCAAAGTATCGCAACCCACGCTCTCAATTAAGACATTTTACAGAGTATGGGAAGAGGAGATCAAAGGATTCGTCAACTACAACGTGTACGCCAATTCGTGGAAGGTATTACCGATTATTGCCGGGATCGATATGGCGAATAAAGTGAGAGACCAATTGTACACTGAGCCCAACAAATTAGAGTACGGTTGGTTTTTCAATAAGTTTGATCGAGGGGTGGGTAAGCTTTTCCGCAAATGCCTCAACTACAGTCTCACCCCCGCTCTTCCCACTGATATCACTTATCTTGCCATTCTCTCGCTCGCGGTGGTATACCAGCGAGGTGAGCCTATCACCGAGTACACCAAACACGTGCTGCTGGACTTTGTTGTCGAGCTCGTGGTGTTATTCTTATTTGGCGACCGTCCCGACTCGCTTCTTGCCTACCGCCACTTCTTCGATCTCATTGGCCAAAGAGACACCCAGCAAGTGGAGCAGGCGGTGCAACAGCACATCTACGCGGTGCCGGCGGTGCGGTTCATGAACAAATTAGCGTTTGTGCTTGAGGCGTACTTCAGCAAGTTGCCGCATACCACGCAACTGTTCCAGCTCATTATGTGGCTGTTATCCGAGATTGAGGCGTTTAACCAGAACTTGTCGATCGCCACTGAGAATACCCCACGATTCAACTCGTTGGATGTAGCCACACGGCTGGCGGACTACATCCCGGCGCAATTCTGGCAAACTCTTAAACAGATCATGTTTACTGAAGTGATTATTTTCACGGGTATCCTTACCCGCTACATTACCAGTGGGCGCAGGATTACCAACCCGTTCACTGCGAACCCTTACATCAACCCGCGCAACGAACAGGTAGCGTTGCGCATCGTCACCAACTTGTACTACCTCAATTTCATCCTTGAGGCCATTGGTCTGGGCGGGTTTGACGCCTATAACTTCGTCTACTACTTGAGTAATGAGCTTGCCCTCAAGACCAACCAGCAGTACGTCGATGTCACCAAATTCATGGTGGGGCCAATGGGGGTGAACATGGACCCGGCGGCGGTCAACGACAACTATGTGATGCAGCTGCGACTCTTGTTCACCCTTGGCCTCTGGGAAAACTACATGAGCCAGCCCAAGTTCGACGAGCAGTTTGCCCACAAGTTTATCTTCCCCTTCTGCTATGACGTTGTCGCCAACCCGCATTATCACCTGCGCCAGCTTATCGAAGCGGCACACTCGGTGTTATTGATTTTCTTTGGCAAGAGCCGCCATCAAAAAGTCGACGACTGTATCGACTACGTTGGCCTCATCTATAGCCAGCACCCGCGGTTGCTTTCGGCGACGCAGTTTTCGGTGGCGATCGAGACGGTGGGGAAGCTGCTTTTAGAGCACCCGGTGCAGCCACGCGATCGGGCGCTTCCTGACCTGGGGGAGGAGTTTTTAAGGTTTTTGCTCCACTTGATCCAGCAAACCCGGCTGGACCCGTTGCATACTCGCGACGCCACCTTTAGCGACCAGACATTGCGGCTGGCGCAGCCGGTGGGCGAGATCTTGGCGACGCTGACGTTGAAGCGAATGGACGAGGACGAGGTCGACGAGCACAATATCGTCGAGCAGAACGACGCGCTGAAGCCGTTTGAGAAGCTATTTGACGACGCGCTGAAGCACGTGTACGCCGAGGTCAATGATAAGCTCGGCCAGTACATCCCCCGGAGAAAGCGCGCTAAACCCGAGCACCAGCCTCACCCCGCTCCTTCGGCGACAGAGTACCAGTTTACCGAGCGGGTGCACCCGAATACAGTGCGGGAGGCGGCGGTGAATACGATCATCAATCTCGTTCCCTACATTCCATTGCTGCGATTTGTGGCGTGGTTGGACGAGATCTATTTAGTCATCCTCGCCCTGGAGCCGGAGGAACAGCGCTACTTGTGCAAGCTGTTGTGGGTGGTGATATCAGAAAACCTCGACTTGAACCGGTGCGGGCTCGCCTACCCATGGTGGTATGAGACGGTGAAAATGCCGCTGACAATGCCGTTTATCGCCGGCGGTGCTTCTAAACTTTAATATAGACATGAGCCCCGGGGGCGACTGAATCCAACAGGGCTTTTTTTTTTTTTTTTTTTTTTTTTTTTTTTTTTTTTTTT
>NW_022995083.1:124468-150468 GCF_008704595.1 Diutina rugosa
AGGTCGGCTGCAGCGTCGTGGTTACCCCCTCACAGGGAGGGGAATGCTCTGTGGCGGCGACCTCCCTACGCTGACGGGGGGTTGCTTTGCCGCCTAGCTAGCGGTTTAGGTGCCTGGTAGCCTTCTCTGGGTGCGGTAGTGCCAAGACCTTTTCTTTGTGTGCACCCAAAGGATCGCCGCCGCCCGCTGGCCAGACCCATCTGGCGTTGGCTGGGCCGTCCACGGGCCCCCAACCGTCAAATTGTTTTGTACCTTCCACTTCATCTGCCCCACATCTAATATCGGGAATCGGCATGACAATGCACGGGGTTGCCGCCCGACATGAAAAATGATGATATATTACCAGTGAAAAGCCCACGCAAAATCCCGATTATCCACCTCTCCTTGGACTGCTACCACACACGGCAATGACCGTCATCCCCACCTACCACGGCTACATTGGTCTGACTGCCGACGCCATGCTCGTGGTGCAGCAGGTGCTAGCCCGCAAGTTGCCCGCGGTGTACCAGCGGCCGCTGCCCACCGAACGCTCCCAGTTGATCTGTCTGGGCAACGTGTTTGTGTTTGTTGAACGCCACCTGGGCATCCGCCGCTGGACCGATGGCGTCCTGTGGCTGCTGCTGCGGATCGTGGGCCGGTTCCTTGTCTACCGCACCAAGCACGACGACTCGCCCCTGCCCCTCGCCACCGTCACCGAAGACGTGCTGAACGACCACCTGCTCATCAAAAAGCTGCTTTCCATCACCACCACCACCGCCGACCTCAACTTCTCCGGCGAGGCCAAGCGCGATACCATCCACTTGGTGCTGTACTATACCCCCCACGACGTCGTCACCGGCAAATTGAGCCGCCCCGTCGAGGACGCCCAGTTCAGCGACGTCGTCATCCGCGACCTGTTGCGCCAGGCGCTCCGAGACTCGAAGTTCGGCAAGCGGGTCGCCGACAACCAGGGCGCCTACACTTACGTCGATGCTAACCACGACGTCAAAGAGATGGTGATGCCGTACCCGCCGCTTAAACGCCACAAGCTGGCACCACCGCTGCTGTTTACCAACGTCGGCAACCTCACGCCCCCGACACCGTACCCGCTGGCGCCGGGGAGCGACGATATCACCGCCTTTGCCGATATCGCTGAGGAGCCGTGGCCGCTTGCGCCTACGTTTGATTTTACCTTCCCTGCCACCCCCGCCACCACCGTCGCTCCCGATAACGCCATTGCCACCGTCACAGATACTACGTGGAGCCAGCTCCCCCCGCTAACGGCGGCGCCGGTGCTTTTAAAACACGCGCCCCAGCTAGCCGACTTTGGCTTTTTAGACGAGGTGCTCGGCCACGACGGTTAAACGGGATATAGGACCCACTGATAGAGTTTAACCATCGATAGGCTTCTGGCTTGACAATAGAACATCATTCTTCCCTTTCTTGCCCTGTTCGTATCAGCTGGCGTCGCCGCCCATTCGGGCGCCTTGCGCCTTTCACCGCGCATCTCGCGGCGCCAGTCTCGGAAACTATGCCCGATTAGCTAACCAGAAATTATTGTCGTCGCCACTAATATAAAGCTTACTCACAGCGCCCACTCAGGGTCCTTTTCGACTATATGCAGGCGGAGGGCTCGATACGTCACTGACCGTGCACCATTGTGGCACCACTCCCACCCACCTGCCGAAATAAGCCATGTAACGCCATCAAGCCATGTAAGAGAGCTCTAAGCGAGAGCTGTCTACTTTACAACCGAATCGGATCAATGGAATGCACATGGCAAATGGTTGCTAGGGATGGTGAGAGATTAGGGTTTTACCGGTCAGCAGTGGCCGCAACCACTAGATTTTCAGGATTTCTTTTACCTAGGGCCATCGTTTTGTGGACGGCTCTACTTTCGCCTTTCGGTAGTCGATGGACGACGTATTGTATTTGCAGCGAATAATTTTTTTTGTCTGGTGTATTTTTTGAGGGTATCTCCACTTTGGCTTTGTGTCAGCAAATCTTTATTGTTCCTGGAGACTTCCGATGGGGCGATTACGCCTCTCTCAGAGAGTGGAGGCCTCATCCTGTCCCATGGGTGAGGGTGAATATTATTGTGATGCGGATTTCCGATACCCCGGCATTGTTTCCGGAACTCCTCGCACCGAGACCCACATTTCACAAGGAAATTTCGTCGATAAGCTGATAATGGCACCACAGTATCAACGTCGAGTTTCGAGAAACCACTACGTCATCGTGATGTGGAGTAAACAGGCCTCGGTATACGGGCTAATGGAAACGGCGCGTGTTTCATGTCGTTCGTATGTAGTGGCACAAACGAATGTCGACATCCCCATGTACATCGTGGAGGACATCACTGGGAGAAAAATTATAATCTGGCTAATGATAACTGAATCGTGGCGCTAATCGATAAATGAGGGGACGGTGACACACGTGATGCGTTAGTAGTTATCGATAGTGGTTCTCCACTACGATAAATCGACGATGAAAAAGCACCTTGAAGTCATCCTTGGTGTTCTATCCTGATAATGGCAGTGTCGGTGCTGTCATCCTCGGTAGAGTACTTTAACACCCGAAAATAGCACCACCGAGGGAACGATTAATGTCTGAGTGGCCAGTGGCACATAACCTGCAAATCACCCATAGTAGAAAAAAAAAGAACTTTGACTCTAGAAAAAGCATTACGGACATATCAAGCGATGTCCGGGAATACATCAGCCGGGTAGATCACCGGCCAGCGTCACATGCCAACAGATAATCCATTAGCCCCAGACCACCTAGCGAAAAGTGCCGCTATACCGCTTGCCAACTCGTATCCTCGCGATAGCCTTTATCGCGTCAGTGGTGACCACAGAGCCAGTGACTACCCACAGCCACCGCCTCCCGGAGGGCGCCAAGCCGTCTGTCGTCGCCCTAGGCGGCAGGGTAGACAGACCACAAAAAAGAAATTGCGCTTTCGCAGCGCTTTTACCTTGCTCGACGTTTAGCGACACGCACCCACCCCGTGGGGGAGACGGGCCTGTGGGGGAGACGGGCCTGTGGGGGAGACGGGCCTGTGGGGCGGTGCTGAGGGTAGGCAGCAGCAGCAAGTGGGTGGAGAGAGGTTCCGGCGCGCGTCGACGTCACTGGGAAGGAATGACTCGTCGTATTCCCTCGATTAGGGAGGGTTGGCGGAATCGCTGCAACGGGTTGTAGGCGACAATACGGGCACCCGCCCCTGGGGAGAGAGCCGGGGTTATTCTGGAGTTCGAGGCATTTTCTCACATGGCCCTCGCACAAGGGGAGGGGCTTCATGTGGGGCTCGCCATACGAGTACGAGGGGAGGGAAATGTGGAGAGACGGGCGAGTGGGTGAAGTGGAGCAGAACAATAGATCCGAAATGGAGTTTGGTGCTGTGGGCATGGGGTGCCGCGCTGGACTTTAGAGTACTAAGGGGGTTAGAGGAGGGGGTTTATGTGAAACAATGGTGGTTACCCACGTTTTTCGGTGATTGCGTGGGGTCACCAGCTACCCCCACCACACCTGTCTCCTGTCGAAGAGTGGGGCTTCAATGGGGGCTAGCTTTTTGTTTTGTTCGCGGCTACCCTCATTGTTCGCAGTCTCGCGAATTTTGGTGGTAGGCATCGCGAAGACGGCTCCCCGCCACAGAGGGGCAGCCTCATCGCGCGACTAGGCACCCCCTCAGTAAATGCCCCGGAAGAAGTCAGCGAGAAAGCTCGCCGAGGCCCAAGCCGCCACCGCTACGACTAAAACCGACAATGGCGACGACATGAACGCCCGCAAAATGCCAGTGGTCGATCTGGCGGCTGCCGCCGGCGACGCCGCCGGTGATGACGATAACGATGACGATGACCTGCTGACCTCTGAAGAGGAAGACGAGTTTGGCGAGCTTATCACCGAGAATGTCGAGCTGGGGATCCAGCAGGTGCTTGATGCCATCAAGCGGAACGACCCCAAGTTGAGCGACCCTAACTACCGCTTCTTTGAGGACCCCGAGAAGGCAGTGGCTAACCTCAATGTCCAACCTAAGGAGAAACCATTATACCTTAAAGACTACCACCGCAAACAAATTTTAAGTGGTGGCTACAAGGATGAGGACGAGGATGATGAAGAAGAAGAAATGGAGAATGAGTACGGTACCGTCGACGGTAAGAAGCCGTATGTGGTGGAAAAGCAAGAAGAGAAAGACGCGATTTTAGCTGAGATCAAGGACGCGTTTGACAACGCTGCCTCTGATGACGAGGACGATGATGGTGAATTTATGAAGAAGAAAGAAGCCAAGATTGGTGATATCCACGATGCCGAACCGTCACTTCCCGACCCTAATGCCGACGCCGAAGCGTTTCTTCAACTGTTCTTGGATCAGCAAGCATGGATCCCTAAGAAGACTGATAAGATGGTCAATTTGGACAGAATCGATGCTGACGATGCCCAAGAGTTTGAAGAGGCTGCCGAACAATTTGAACACGCTTATAATTTCCGTTACGAAGATAAGGAAGCAGCCGAGATCGTGTCTTACGCCAGAGACCAGGCGTCGATGAGACGGGAGAAGACTAGTGCTCGGGCGCGTAAGCGTCAAGAACAGCGAGAGGCGAAGCGGAAGGAGAAGGAAGCTACTCAGGAAGCACTCACCAAGAAGAAGAACCAAAAGGTGAACTTGGTGATGGACCGGTTAGCTGAAATTAAGAAGGCTGTGGGTGGTGACGTTAGCGACGAAGTCATCGAACGAGTATTTGGCAAATCGTTATTAAATGACGAATTTAACGATGACGACTGGGACGCTAAGATGGCGGAAATCTTTAATGAACAATTTGCCGATGACCACGACGCCAACGTAAAGCCTGAATGGGACGACGAAGACGACGAAGCCATCGCCGGGTTTGAAGACGCAGAGATCGATATGGACGCTGACTCTACTAAGACCACTAAGACTAAAAAGAAGAAGCTGGATAAAAAGCAGGAGAAGAAGCTGAAAGAGGCGTTGAAGTCGGCGGCGGCACGGATCGTCGAGTCCGCCACGTTGGACTTGTTCGACGAGATTGTTGAAGAACGGGGCCGTTCCCGTGAAGCTGACGATGACGATGGTGTGGTGTTTAAGTACCGTGAAGTTTCGCCAGAATCGTTCGGGTTGTCCACCCGAGATATCTTGGTTGCCGACGATAAGCAATTGGGTCAATTTTTGAGTATGAAGAAGTTGGCTCCTTACCGGTCAAAGGAGGACGTCCAGCGGGATAAGCGCAAGTATGCCAAGCGCAAGCGCGTCAGAGAATGGAGAAAGAATACCTTCGGCAGCGATGAACCGCAACCAGCCGACGGAAAGTACGATGTGCTCATTCCCACCGAGGATGAACCGCCTCTGAAGAAGAAACGGACAAAGTAGCGGGTTATATAGGAAATGAAAGGTTTATTATAGGCTGTCGTGCACAAGTGGTACCATTTAAACGTCGGAAAGACTTATTTCTGGAAGAGATTAGTGGAGCTGGTAAATTACCAAAGAGCGGGTTTAAAATTTTTGTGTTGTATAATATCCGAAGCTCACTAATAAAACACTTGTATTCTTTTCTAATCAAATCAGTCATATTTATACACCAACCTGCGGCCTCCCACTTTGCCACCATGGAAGCTCCAGGTACCTTCTTCTGCATCTGTCACATGTGTATCGAGCCTTCACATGTGACTGCGTCTGGCTTCTCGAACCTTCCAGACCCTTCGACCAGCATCAGAGTCATTCCTCAATAACTCCGATCTGGAAGCTAGCATTTTACACGACATTTTGCAAATTATCCGGTATGGTGTAATGGCTATCACGGTTCGCTTTCACCGAGCAAATCAGGGTTCGATTCCCTGTACCGGAGTTTCTTTTTCGAGTGCTTCTACGACGCGGACACTCGCAATACATTTAGGTTTTGGGCGCACCCATTGACCGCGTACTTCTCTCTTCACATCTCACCTTCATCCGTGTATATTCGGTCTGATCACGTCGATTCATTAAGGAAAGACCAGCAAAGCAACTCTTAAAATCCGGTTGCCAGTGCCGAGAACTCGAAACTCATAAATCCGCCGGCGATCTTGCCTAATTCTGATTGCGAGCCAGTTACTTCACCCCCTGCGAGAATATACTAGCCATTCCCGAGATCAATACGAGGGCAAACTAACGTTGAATATCGACACAAGACACACTTACAACGATGATATTAGTATCAGCAAATGGCCAACAACCAAACACCTGAATGAATCCTTTCCCGCTCTTCTTTTATGAACTTTTTAGCTTCCATTGCCGTGTCCGCTGGCCACGCTTCCGCGCTGGGGTTCAGCTGCGCCTTGCTTCCTGCATCGCTATGCAAATTTCTCAATCCTGTTGATTCCATCACGTGCCGCACTCACCATTTATACCAAAATTCCGGCAGTGTTTGTAACGCACCTCACGTGTCGCGCGTTGTTTTTTCCTGTAAGCACCACTCAAATTCCACTTTCCCTCTCCACCACCGATCGACACTCTCGCTTTTGCATTTGATGAAGGTATCTCACGTCGTTGTTTCTGGAGCGTTATTGGGGAGCCCTGCCTATGGCATGTGGTTTCGTCGGGAAGCGGTTGACCCCGTGGCGGGCGCCGCTCCCCCCGCCAACGCTGCCAATCCTCCCGCCGCTGCCCCAGCCGCCGCCGCCGCCACGACTCCAGCTGCTGGCGCCGCCGCTGCTGCTACCACTCCGGCAGCGGGTGCTGCTGCTGCCACTACTCCGGCAGCGGGTGCTGCTGCTGCCACTACTCCGGCTGCTGGCGCCGCCGCTGCCACCACGCCCGCCGCCGGAGCCGCTGCCGCGACGACCCCAGCTGCGGGCGCCGCCAATACCACTCCAGCTGCGGGCGCCGCCGCTACCACTCCCGCCGCCGCCGCCGCTGCCGCCACTACTACTACCCCCGCTGCCGGCGCCGCCACCACCACGCCGGCGGCAGCAGCTGACCCTGCCACCGCGAAGACCACCACTCCCGCCGCCGCTGGTGCTGCTACCGCTAAGACCACCACCCCGGCGGCCGATGCGGCTGCTACTGCCAAAACCACCACCACCCCGGCGACTGACCCCGCTGCCGCTGCCAAAACCACCACTACCCCTGCTGCCGCCGACCCTGCGGCTACCACTCCCGCAGCGGCTGATCCTGCTGCCACCACTCCTGCTGCCGGTGCCGCTACCACGACGCCCGGTGTTGCTGGCGCCGCGACCACTCCCGCGACCGGCACTGCCACTACTCCGGTTGCCCCTGGCACGTCCGGCGTCTCCGCGTCGCTGACGTCGAAGATCACTGGTGCCGGTACCCCTGGCGCTCCTGCTGCGGGTGGTCTTGCCACCTACCCTGCCGCGGGCGGGGTGTCCGATGACCCCACCACCAAGTCGTTGACGTTTGTCACGCTGAGGGTGATGCGCTCGAACACCGCTGACCCCAACTACACTCAACCGACTGCCTCCAATGTCTCGAACCAAGTCAACGCGGCCGGTACGCACACGGTGCCCATTTATATGATGCTCGCGTTGGGCGGCATTTCGGCTGCGATGGGTTTAATTTAGACGACAAAACTGGTATTTTCTTTGGGATTGACGGAGTCACCGTCATCAACGATATAGACACGGTATAACAAATGTAACGGATTGGTTTTTTTTGTGTGATCAAATAATTTGAAACATAACCCACGGCGACAAGCACCTCCCCGTGATTAAGGTTTACACGAGACTTAGAGTCGCGCTGGAAATCAAACGCCAAGCGAGTGGCCAAAACAGAGGGAACAAAAGTAGTTCTAATCGAGTAAATTCTCACTGATTTGTTTTATACAAAGTTAGGTTGGAGATATTTTTCGTGGCGATAGCTTTGGGGTTTAACTGTTGATGTTCTTGAGTTTCTTATTGATAGCTCTCCGGCAAGAAATCGTAGTTATTCAATTTGACGGCGCATTTGAAAAAAAAATGGACCGGGGTCTAGACGCTCACTCCCGCTAAAGCTTTCCACGCCACCTGGGACCTAACTTTCGGAAAAACAAAACCCTATCTCTATACATACCAGACACAAGCTGTCTCAACACGTATCAGCACACGTATTACTGTTGACGTGACCCAGTTTCATTCCATAGTCTAGAAGCGACGACAAACCCTCAAGGGTATGTTTTTAGTGACTGCTTATGAAATGGTATGTCTCACATCGTATTGATCATCGAATGATGCCTGCCGTTTATCGAAATGGTATATGAAATGCCGACGGTAGGACAATAACAAATGTAGTGAAGGTGGTGACGGTAGTCAACGGCAACCGCTAGTTCGCAAAGATTTTCCTTAAGTCTGGATGAGGGGGAAACGCCAAAACAAAGCTCCTGACAATTAATCTCTCAGACAGTGACTGGGTATACATTTATTACTTCGTTGATGAGTTTCACACCTTGCCAACTTGAGTGGTATCGAGGATGATAGAAATATACGAGATGGGGATCCAGGAACGGAGAAAGTTCGGCTCCATACCGCCTTACTCAGTAAACTGCTCACGGCAAATACTCCCGCGACACGCCAGTGCAGAGTCTAGATTACGCATGGCCTTTTTACCCGGGCCACAGCTGGTCATTGCCGGGCGAGGCCGATACGGTCTCACGGCATCGCACGGATAAATTTTGTAAGCATTCCCTATCGGCAAGGATCGTGCGTGAGTGCGGGACATTCTCACCTGAATAAGGTTCCTTGACGACGTCTTAAACAAAAATTTAGAGGAAAATAGCTTTAAAATCGGTTACGTTTTACATAGTTGACCACTAGCGTCGAGCTAATAGAGACCACCTTACCAATTTGACGATCCCATTGTGTGGATACGTCACCCCCTGCTCACGGTAGTTGCAGGTCTTTGTTGAGCGTCATCTGCGGATACCCCTACGTCGGCGCGCGCCTCAGCACTAAATCTAGAATACGTACGGTACCTCCTGGGGCAACGACGAGGTTGACGAGCCAGCCAAACGAGCCAGACTGGCTGGACATTCCAGACAGACAAGATAACAGCTGAACAACTATCCAATTGTTGATATTTATTGCCTCGTAAACAATTAACACTTTGCATTATTAGTACCCCACACCCGTATTCGTATTCTCTCCCCTGTCGTGTGCCGGTTACTCGTAGCCACCCCCCCTGCCCTTACCGGCACTAGTGCCAACGGGCATTCCTGGGAAATACGTGCATACGTCGAAAACGGCGCCGATCTCAAGCACTATATATTGCGATAATCCCCTGCAATTCACTCCGCTACGCTTTGTTTGGGTCGAGATCCTACCACCAATTCTATCCACCACTGGGACCATACAACTCACTGGCCGCACCTGATCCCACCTTTGATCGCTGCAATTTGTCGCCGTCGCTTCGTCACAAAAGCTGTAACAAAACAAAGACGTTTACATCGACCGTGTGTTCGGGGTACTGCCTAAATTTCCAGTGAGCCATCACCTCTTTTTTTCTTGGGTCGCGTCGTATTAAGCTTTTGTTGTGCGCAAGGCACACACCCTTCGCCCCCTTTCGTCCCCAGACACCCCCCAGGGCTACCTAACCCGTGAGCATAAGAAAAACAAAAGGACAAAAAAATGGTGCTGCTGCCAGTGATCTCTCCCCTTCACCAGTTGGAACGCCAGGTAGAAGCCTCGGCTCCCCCACGTCCGCGTCCGCTACCCTCGACCCTATCGCGCTTGGTTCTGCTGCGCAGTCAACCGCGCCTCGACCGCGCCCGCTCCCTCCCGTTTAGACGCCAACTGCCAGCGCTTAAGCGATCCCACACCACCCGCGACGTGGTTACATTGGTCACCGTATCTGCCGGCGACATCGCCCTGATCCCGCTGCGCCCGCTGAGCTTCGTGTCCGCTAAGCTGCCGCTCTTCCCCTCGAAGCCGGCGCTGCTGCTGCCGCGGATGGCGCCCCCGCCACCACCCCCACCCCCGTCAGCGCCAGCGATGGCGTCGCAACCGCAGTGGACACGCTCCTTCTCAGCCCCCGAGGCCCCCACCGTCACCAACCCCACCACCAACGCTATCTCTACTGCCCGTTATACTGTCGACGACACCATGGGTGACATGCCTTCGATCCAGTTTGATCGCGCTCTGGTCTATCTGTTTGATCTGGTGAGTACGCTGGGGCGCCTTTTGGATCGCCTCGACTTGGACGACGACGGCTACGATCACGACGTGCTGGACGACTTCGACTATGCCGGAGAGATCGCCCTGATCATGACCACACCGATGGCGAGCGATGGCGCCGGCGCCGTCGCGACACTGTCAGTGTTTACCCCGACCAAAGCGGCCCCGACAACGCTAGCACCGCCACGTCCCGCTAACGGCATCATCGAGGAGGACAGCTACATCGCCAGCGAGTCCAGCGACGACGACTACGACTCGCTGTACGCTACCATCACCCACCCACAGGTGACGCTGTTGCGGAAAGTGCTGGGACTGTCGCTCCACCTGGTACCGCCGACGCCTCCACGTCTGGCGAAGCGGCCGCCAGCACCGGTGCCATCGCTGCCGGTGCCATCGCCTCCATTGGGGCGCAGCTTAGCCCCCCAGCGCACCTCAGCATACCCCGCCATGTACACCTACGGCGCTGGCGACACCGCCGTCGGATCCGGCTACCGGCTGCCGTCGCTGCTGCCAACAATCCCCCCGCCCCGGGCTAGTCCTGGCGCCGATAAGTCGCTGGCGTACGGCATCGACATCCCCCACTGTGTCAACCACGACTACTCGGCGGCGCTGGTGCGCAACTTGGCGCTCGACGACGGCGATATCCCGCTAAACATCAACGTCAACGCCAACCGGCTGCTTGACCTGTTCCGCGCCGATACCGGCCCTCCTAAACGGCTTGCAGTGCACCGCACCCGCACGCGTACCACTAAGGCGCTGGTGGTCCAAAAACAACTTCCTGACGCCCCCATCGCCGCTAGTACCCACGACGTCGCCACGCTGATGGCCCCACCGCTGGCGCCGGCACTTCAGATGCGGAGTGTGTCGGCCCCCTCCACCACCAGCTCAGCCCGCAATCTGGCGCAGCAGCTGCTGCGGTCAACGCAGTTGTACCCGCCGTATAGGGCCGTGTCGGAAAAACCAGCGGGGCTCCAGCTGCCATTCCAACAGTCGAAATCCCAATTCAGTACGCACAGACGCGACAAGAAACGGCTGCCACCCACTACACCGCCTCACAACGCGTTGTCGTCTAAAGGTAGCCCTACACCTCACTTGCTGACGGCACTGCTCACCCAAGATATGACTCCTGAGGCCCGCACTAAGCTTGCCCTTCAATTTCGCAACATCGGTAAACACCGCGAAGCCCTGTACCAACTTCAGATCGCAGCCCTGCCACCTGATAACTTCCCTAAGGCGATGTTCTTATACGCAATGGCCCTCCGGTTCGGTTTGGGTGTGAAGCAAAACGATCGTCTGTGCATTAAATGGTTGGGCAAGTGCATCTTGATGTTCTCACAACCGAAAGCGTTAGCAGACATTGTCGATAAGCTTAATGCACTTCAACCGGAAGAGCTCGTGAAGCTCATTGTGAAGAAGTTGGCCTACGATACCCAGAAGGACCCCGTCAATAACGGTAGCGACCCGTACCAGTTGTTCGATCAAATGAGCCGTCTCTCGAAGACCGACATCCTCAAGATTGCCAATACTAGTAAAAATCAAAGTGATATCCTCGCGGTGGCTTATTTCGAGTTAGCGAATGCAGTATTGAATGGCTGGGGGTTGAACCACAAGGAGGAAGCCCAGGGTATCAAATTGTTGCTGAAGTCAGCGGCAATGGGGTACGTACAGGCCATGATGCAATTGGGCGAGATCTGGACAACTAAGTCCAAAACGCGCAAAAAGGATTTGAACAAGGCAGCAGTGTGGTTGCGGTTGCTGGAGTTATTTGGAGCTAAAAGCATGGGCAATTCGTGGATTTACAAGAGTAAATACATGAAGCGCAAATAGATATACCCGTATTTACACATAGTCATACACAATCGATCAATAAAGCATTCACTGAAATTGGCTTTCCATAACAATGATAAAAAAGCATCCTTACTTCCATATCAGTAAATATCATTCCGTTACCTTAGCACCTCAAACTTAATCGTCCACTTCTGGACCATCCACACGAGCGAATGCTGCAGATTGCACATTCCAGCCGGCAGTACTCTGTGATTAGGCGTGAACCAGTCGATAACTATCGCATGATGTGGATGAAGTGCTTGTTGTTTTGCTTCGTATAAATTCCTCTACCCCAAATGCGCGCGCGTTTCAATATTTAGATTGTAATAGTTGGACATCAAATATATATTGAGGCAACACGATCATTGGGATGTAAAAGTTTGACGCATTTGAAAGCAGCGAAGCATAAGCCACTATTGTCGTATGTGCAAACATGGTAGTGGAGGCTCTCGGTGCATTTTACTGACGGGATCGTTTAGCATTCAATGATAGCTGCACAACGCGTACCTTGCATAGAAGTGAACTAACGTGTCAGCCCATCTTCAGTCACGATTAACGGGGGAATCTACTTTCACAACTGCTTTTATCTATGATGGTCGATGCGAATAAAACGACGCTGTTATACTGTTACCTTGTGCTATTACCTGGCAGTAGTCAATGTTTGTTTACTATTGCCATCAGCAATGTCGGCTCGTATTTCGCATCGCGAGCGGCTGATGCGTGTTTACCTAGCTTTCAAGACTCGCGTTTCGCTTGAACATGTACCTGCGCATGTGTTAGTGAGATTTGGAGTATAAATAACCCATGGTCGGATATTAATTTCACAACCCAGGGCACCACCATGAGAATTTTACCTTTCTTGATTACGGTGATTTCCGCTCACCGCGTGTTGAATGGTTTGAGCGACGGTATCGATAACTTCGTCGAAATTCAAGCTCGTGACGACAACCAAGGCAATGCCCAAATTGACGCTCAACCCGAGCAAAGTGACAATCAAAACCAAAACCAAGGACAAGATAACAACCAAGGTTCCAACAATGACAACAATCAAGGGAACTCCCAGGGTCAAGATCAAAACGGAAACGATCAGGATGGAGATCAAGCTGTAAACCAGCTTCAGAGCATCGCCACTACTCAAATCACCAAAGCAACTGACGGCAATGATCAAACAACCACCCAAGTTAACACTCAACCAAAAGCTTTACCAACTGCTCTTTTCTATACCTATGTCCCTCCCCAAGTTAAAGATGACGCTAAAAGTTTGAGCACAATTGGAAAGTGGGATGTATACGCCAGTGACGAAGCAGCCAATATTGGTGATGCTGATTTCTTAAGCATCTTAGACAATGTTGCTGCAGCATGCGTCGATGGAAACAGCATTCAATGTCAGGAGGATAAGTCATATGGCTTGGACACCAACCTTATCTATGGCGGTTACCTTGACCATACCCAAAAGAAGATTATGTTTCGAGGCAATTTTGCAAGTGAAGCTCGGTTGAAAAAAGCGGTTGAAATTCTTAAGCAAGTTTACGCCGACGGCTACAAGCAAAAGAAAGACGTACAAGCTCAGCAGTATGGCAACGGGAAGAGAATCATGGACTTCAACCCTATTGCTGAAGGAGTGCACAATGTTGTGAGAGATCAGAACTACGTGCCAAAAGTTGTAGGAGTTCAGTTTTACAACACTGATGAAGCTGAAGGCGGAAAATTGATGATTCGAATTGATAATGCAGCAACCGAAGACAGCAGCTTTTTGTCAGTTTTATTTGGATCTTTTGCTGCCGCTGCGGGCATCTTCGCTGGGGGCGTGGGGGGGATGTTAGTAAATGGCGTTGCACTCAGCGCCAGCAGTATTTTGGGTGATCAGGGTGTCTCCAACCCCCCCTGGCCATACTAGTGTTATGTTTATAATATTTCTAATTTATGACCATGAACTTTTCATTAGCCACTAGGAATGCCCCCTAACTCAAATGAGAATGTCGATTGCCTTCTAATGATATGGTTGTTTCATTAATGCTAATTGAGGTAAATGCTAAATGACTAAAAAAACGGCGACCAGCCCTGATAAATCAATGCCAAGTTTTCGTCGCTGGTCGCCTCATGAATGAGTTCTCGCACATTGGCTTCCACACTCAAATTGCCTGGGATCCCCCTCAATTTATCACTGACAGTGACAATTGCTTTAGCCGCTTCACTACCATCATCCTCCAAAAGCGCTTTCGGCTCAGTCACAACACCACTGGCTTTACCATCCAGTTGTAACCGCGCCAACTTTGCCGCCAGCACCAGCCACAGATACAAAGGGTCCCACCGGAGCACGTCCAAAATTGCCAAAATGTGGCTGCGATTAGCTCGGAGCACCGTAAGCGTGTATTCACACCCTTTAGTGAACATCCCGTTGACGCCACTGGGACCAAAGCCGTCGACAATGTCGCGAGTAAGTCGAAAAGGTACGGTTTCAGGAACTGTAAGTCGTTTCCCTTGGTCGAATGCCACCCCTAGATCGATATGAATTGGATCGCCGGAACCAGTGTCTATCATCACGTTATTACAGTGGCGATCACCTAATCCCAAGATGTGACCAATCATCAGCAGCAGCGCCACTCCCCTAGTCCAGTTGACCCGACTATCGTACCATGCTTGCGGAGAAACGAACGTATCCCGGAACCAATGGCGCATCACCGGTTTGATATGCTTACATATTTCGCGATATTCAGCAATTCTCAGCGCCCGATCTCCCTTCTGCATTTCCTTCATTCGACTCCGTGCTTCATCGGCAGTCATGGAGTCTTGATTTCGATGATATGGGCGGACTATATCAATGAGCCCAGCCCCCCGAGGGACAAACTCTATCATACCCAGCTGAGGCCCAAGCGGGACAACAGTATACGTTCTGACCCTCAAATTGCGCTTGCGAGCCTGGGAGTCCCGAGTGAGCATTTGGTTCACTTTCTCGAACACTTGTTCCATGATTTGGTCTTGACGAAGATCGTCATTACCGTGTTTCGCAAGCAATTTATGGTGAGTGCCGTCCGAGAGGACGAAAGTGATAATTTTGGGCTTGGAGAGGCCCAGCGGCGCCACTTCCACTTTGGGAAGCGCCAGCGCCATCGTCGGAACTTCAGAATAATCCTCATCAGGACGTACGGGAAGCGACATTGTCGGTGGCGGAACTGGTGGGAGCTCACCGGAGACCCACCCGGAAACATCAGTATCACTGGCCAAATCAATGGTTTTACGGGGCTTTTTCATTGCCACCACAACCACTTGTTTGCAAAACTTGTAAATCATTTTGAGAAGGTGATGGTTGCCGTCGTCATTAGCGATAATACGCTTCCAAAGTTCATACCCTGCTTTGACCTTTGCCTCATTAGGGTTACCAAAGAGAAGTGAAATAAGCTGGTACACAGAGTGGAGCGGGTGGCGCAGCACTAGCTGAATGAGTACCAGCAGCAACACGCGCTGGAATGACGAGTTGCCGCCATCAAGGCGCAGCACCAACTGATTTGTCCACAGAACCAAGTGGTGGGCGGGTATTGCCGCCACCTTATCGGCGATGCGAAACTGGAGGTCATGGTCGTCCAGGGCTTGGAGCCATCCGGCAAAAAAGCGGTCGGTTGTCTCATCGTCAGCGTCCAATGAGGTTTTTGCCATGAAACACTCGACGGCGGTTGCAGCAAACTGGCGCTGGGCAAATACGGCGGTTTCCACTACCAGCTGGAACTGGTTGGCTTGATGTTTGGCGCGGTCGAACTGGCGCCGCGCCTCAGCTAACCGCTTAGCGTCGGGTTTGCGTTGGCCTTCAAGTTGTTGTCGGTGCTTTTTCCAAGTGACTAGCTCCAGGAGCGCGTGCTTTAACCGGCGCTCCGCCACCAGAATTTCCTCAGAGAGACTAGCACTCTTCGCCTGAACCTCGCAAAACGCACCAAACATGCGGTAGGCGCGGGCCATATCCACCGTCCACGCCCCCGGGTCGCTCACTTGCGCGAGTTCCGCGACCTGAGGCACCACCAACCCTTCCATAAGCTTGCGAGGATGCGCCTGCCGCAGCAGCGCTTTCCACTCCACAAGATGGGCAGCGATAAGCAGTCCGTGGACGTTGAGGCCCTGAGCGTGAGCGCCCACATTGATACTAACGAGTCCGACGCCCTCAAGCAAGGAAATGGCGGCAGACGCCATCCCCTGGTCCCAAACGAGGTGGGCATCGTGATATTGGGCCACCCGATCGAGGCCAGGAACCTCGCGGCACTGTTCGTCGATAATGAATGTCGCCTGGATCTTCAGCTTTTGCAGTGTGGCAACCTGAGCAAGGCGCACCAGCTCGAGAATCACCCCTTCAAGGTTCTGCTTTAACTGATACCCCACCTGGCGCGCTTGGATAGCGAGCTCCAGCCCCACCTCTTTAGGTGGTTCCTCCTCGTTGACAATGACATTCACCGCTTCCACCGCCGCCATACATTCAGGAGAAACCCGAGCCGCCCACTTGAGAGCGGTGCCCACATCAAATGTTTGCAGATCATGAACATGTTTGAGCACCGAGTAAATGACGCCATTCTCGGTTGTGGGGCACGCTGGCGGCGGAAGATCCCACTGGTTTAAGCGCCAGCACTGGTAGTCATCATCGGAATCTTGAGGAAGCAGACGGTGACCACAAAATTCGAGAGCATCAGCGTTAGCAGTAAGCCACTGACCCCTTCTCAGGCTATTATGATCACGAACAATCAGGCTAAGTATTGCCGAAAGCGTTGGTGGTTGTGGGAGGCCTTCGATCAAATCATCATCGATTTGAGGATATATGCGGCTAAACACCAGCCAGTCGGGGGTGGTGTCGGCGGCGTCTTCTGCAACCATCATTGCCGTGCGCGGTTGGCCAACAGCAATGGCATAATCGACAATCTTCGCCAAATTTAATTGCTGCCATACAGCGGCGAATGCTGAGGATTTGCCTTCTCGTTTGGCGGCAGCGCGTATTCCCAAAGCAACTTCGACCACCACTTGCTTGTCTTCCATGGATAAAGGAGAGCCGTCATCGGTGAGGGTAGTAAGTACTCCAACTACAGCGTTGATGGCGGCACGCCCTCGTTGCCAGAGGTAATAGCCCACAGTGGCCACCAACCCTCGCCGCGCTAGTTGTGGGAGACTGGCTACCAAAGGCAGCAAGATGCGTGCCACCACTGTCGTATGAGAGAGATCAGCGAGCATGGCAAGCATCCACGGTGCGATCCAATCCTGTTCAAAGTCAATGTCATCGACGGGGACCACCGCTGGAACCTGGGGCATCACCATTTCATAGGCACTCATCGTCATTTCTTGGACATAGCGACCAAACAGCGAGTTGCTAGTGGTAGCGAAATTGGGGAGCACCCCGGGGTAGCCGTGGTCGGCGTATTCCTTCATCAACACTGCGAACGCCGCCTCAACAAACCCCCACTGGCGGAATGAATAAAACTTACGCGACGGTGGGGCCACAAGCAAGCTGAGCACATGGTTGAGCAGCATATAGTCGACAATATCAGCGTCAGTCGAACGTGGCGGCGGGGGCGAATGGCCCTGAAGGTAGTAGCGAGCGCTATACTGTTGGCGCCAAGTCTCTAGCTGTGGCGGCCAGTTGGCCATGGCAGTTATATTGCGCACCACTTCCCGTTTCGGTGCTGTGGGCGGTGGCGGCGTCCATATATGGGCAATAATGGCGACGCCGTCTTCCAACGGTTTATCGGCAAGATAATCTTCGACTTTAGCTTCCGTCAACGTCGAGTGGCGCAGACGCAACCAAGAACTGGCCGCGGCAAACAAAGGCTCTACGCTCAACTGCGTGCGCTCTACCATATGGTTCACTTCAGTGATGATGGCAGCTGGAGGCGCTGGCAGTGCTGTTAATAACAGACGCACAAGCAGAAGGAGAACTGCCACGTCGCTTACCTGGCAGAGGTCAATAAACTCGAGCACGGTATATACGTCCTGGATCACCTCTGGATAAGCAATCATCTGCAGCGCTGCTTCGGTGACAATTGTCGCCAGGTGCCTCAGGATTCCCTGATGGCAAAGCGCGAGTGTCACTTTCACGCGTCGCCACGCTAAGCTGCGTTGATCAGGCATCGTCGCTGCAACCGCGTCGGCGCAAAGATGGCGCAACCAAAAGTACACCCACTTATGGCGCTTGAATCCAGGCTGAGTGCCGTATTCCGCATGTGGAGGCGTCCATTTTTGGGTAATTTCATCAAGAATACCTTTGGCTGTTCTTGGAACGATTCTTAGAGCCAGTGGATCGTCGATAATTGTAGCGGAATCGTGTAATAACGGTAAATGATCGATACCAAAGGCGTCATTTAATTCGTCCTCTTGCGAAACATCAAGCCGGCGTAAAATGGCAAGCATAATCACCATGCTCAGTTCAAACATGGTATCTCTGTCAAACTGAAGCACCAGCTTCAAAGTACGGAATATCGCCCCCTTAGCCTTCTTGGTATAGGCCAATGCTATCAGCTCGGGGAGACTAGCTTCCACGACTGCATTAACTGTAGCTTGCTTCACACCAGCGATATCTTCAAGAACTTCCATTGCTTCGGGAGCAAGCTCCGTTTTGCTGGTATCCCCTTGACGAGGAAGTGCTAGAACCACCGATGTCATTTCCCGTGACAAAGCCAAATAACTCGCTTCGCCTAAATCAATGTCAAATATATCGAAAGGAAAGTGCTTCAACTCGCCTTCCGTAGTCCACTTCCACGCAAGCAAATCATAGCTCACCAGGTGGAAGAGCTCGGCGAGCAGCTGATGATGATAGTGCTGGCTGATTTTGGCGAGAGCAGAGGGCGCATATTCTACCATGCGCTGGTTTTCGGAAACTGCAGCCTCCATAATCGCAAAAAGCGCCAGGTACATAGCCACGTACAGGCCCAGCGCTAGCATCCCTCGATAAATAAGAGTGGTAATGGCCTCAGTGTCGCTATCGGTTGAAATAACAATTGTGGCAGCAGTGATGATTCCCTTTTGCGCTGCTGGTGGGAGTTTCCGGATCAATTGAGCAGTGGCAGAGGCGGTAGCGTATTTGGTTGAAATAGGAGCCAGCGAGAGAAGAGTAGCAAGCATTTTGACCTTCTCGGAGTCTCTATCGGCACCAGCGGAAAGCCATGTAATCACTACATTCAACAGCGGTTCGGTGACCACTAGACTAGCCTTAGTGAGATCCAAAAGCCACCGCGAGATATCCTTATGACGCTTATTCAACTCGTCACTGGCAGCACTCATCTCAACGAGTTTGACTGCCGAAATCACCACGACTTCGGCGCACCGGTAGTCAACCAGAGCAAGCACATTAGTGCCAAAGTAGTCAATGAACTCTGCTAAATTCTCCGAGTTCAAGTTCTCCAAGATCGTTGGTAGGGCCCAAAGAACGACACTTGTATCGATATCATTCAATGCAGGCACAAGCTCCAACGGACGTGTACGGGCAATGAACCGTATAGCACTCACTAGCGTGTTACTATCACTTCTCAATGTAGCCTCAGTCCACGTCGGCACCTCTGCTGTTTCCTGGTTATCGCCAACAGTATCCATATACAGATCAAATACAGCTTCCGCTTCTGGTCGGCGAGAAGTTGACGACTGCACCACCGCCAACGGGTCAAATTTCATTAGTAACCCCACTTCTCGAAGTACCAGTTCACTTAGTAACGGTGATACCCGATTCAAAACTGTCATCACCAGCTTAGCGTCGTCCACAACTAAGTTCAGCAGTTTACCGAGCTGAAGTTCGATAAGGCCAGCAGCAAACGCTACCCCTGGTTGTCCTCCAACAACGTATAACATATCCATAACTTCTGGAGCGACGATCTGGCCACTAACAACAGGTGAACGCCACTGCAACAGTGCAGAGTGGTAGTGTCTAGCGGCGATTTCCTCGACGTCGTTATACGATTTCCAAAATTCAGCGTACTCGTCTTTATCTTTATCGGGAAGTTGTTTCCAAGTACGACCTAAGCGCACCAGCAGGCCAATGAACCCTTCGAGACTACCCCAAATTGAGGCGACATCATCAGCAGTGGCACTACCAATATACGCCAGCCACCGCACGGCAAACCACCTCAGAACCCGCTGAGGCATTTGGGAACTGAGCTTCACGGATAGCGCCGCTGCTGCTTCCAGCAAAAACCCCCAAAATTCAAGCGCCGCCGCCAGCATGACACTAGGCCCGTTGGTATCGGCAAACTGGATAATGCTATTAAGTTGGTGACTCAAAGCGGTCACTTCGAGTGCGTTCGGCAGCAGTTCAATGCCTTTCATCACCGCCAAGCCAAACACTTGGCATGCCATAGGACCCACGGGCACGGGACTTTTGATATATGGGAGGATCTGTCGAAATAGTGCCACTGACGGCTTGGAACTCTCCGGTCGCTTGAGCTGGTGCGCCATCACTTGAAGTGCCCAGTAGGTAAGATCGGGCTCAGTCAAGTAACCCAGCACCACGTCATTAATCAGGATGAACGCGAGAAGTTGGAGGGCAACGTGGTTATCGAAGTCCATTAGCAGAAAGCAGAACCCCACAGCAGTCGAAGCCTGCGCCAATTTGCGTTCAAGAGGCTCTTTGCGTGCTCGTTTTGATGCAACCTCACTTCCACCTCCTCCCGAGGCCGCGGAAGTAGGAGAAGCAGCAGCAGCCAAAAGACCAGTACCAAACCCTAAACTATCCCCGTCAAACAGTTGTTGCTTTTGTTGTTGGTGTTTCACATTGAAATACACCGTGACAAGCTGACTAAGGCCCTGCATGTACCGGTATGGCTCCAGTCCATGTTCATGGTGAGAACGCCACCGCCACTGCGCCATAATCTCCACCGAGCGAAGCAAGTTGACAATCACCTGCTCCATCTGCGGCATTGCATTGGAAGATAAAGATATGGGAGCGTAGTCGATTGTGGTAGGACTATTAAGAAAACACACCACCTGAGTATGCATCGATTCCATTGGCAGGAGCGGCTCCGTAAGCATTTTGAACCCGTAGCCCACTAGACGAGCTACGTATTCAGTATTGATCCCTACCACCATCGGCGCGAGCTTATTAATTAGACGTAGCTGGTTGACTCGCGCTCGAGGATTAGCATCAGCGGCAATGAGAGGCTCAATTTGAAGGTAATGGTTGTAAACCTGTAAATAAGCAGTAGACACGGGACACGCCATCATGTGAGCCACTGCCGCGAGGGTATGAGTAAGTTGTTTTTGGTATATCTTGGACGATTTCGTTGCGTTCGGAGCTGTCGCCAAAAAACGAATAACTCTGGTCCAGTCAGCAGCAGTCATATGGTCTCTCACATAGGTTAGTGATACCACGGCGTCGATGATAAGTAATAAATCCTCAAAACACGGACTTAGCACATGGTGGCACTCATAAGCGGAAATGGCCATGTCCACCACGGATAGGTAACCCTTCAATTTGATATTGACCCGGTTATTGATCAGTTTCACCACCAATTCTCTTACTAAGGTAACACCACGTACAAGCCTGGCTTCCACCGCCGAATTATCCTGGGCTTTGGCGTAGTTGGCGGCTTCGACCGCCACGAACTGGGCTAGCGCTTGGAGGAGAACTCTATAACTTTTGCCATCGATAAGAGGCCGCTGCAGCACCACTGCATCGATATCATCAAGGGCATCGGTACGTTCCTTGACTCGCTTCAGCGTAAGCCGTGGGGCGATGGCCGACACGTCCATATGCGCGTCGCGACACCTTGGGGCCCGTCTTGAATCAAATGTGCCAGAGGGATGACCAGAGGTGAGAACAACATGTGTTTAGCAAGAGCTAGAGATTCTATGGGAAATTTGTCTAGTGATTGAATTGTCATCACTAAAAATGATTTTGCCCCTGTGTTTTTCCAGATCAATCACGAACCAGAAAGCATCATTAGCAGTGATCTACGACCTACTCCTGATCTCCATGAAGATCCATTCCCACACCCTTTAATGTTTCACGTTCAGCTTTTCTGTCTCACTAGGGATTGAGGTGTTGGTACCAAGTGGATGCGATGTTGGTTTCAGAGGCGGTTGATTGTCGTCGCCATATTAGGCCTTGACCCCCAAACGCTATATATATACATTGATGACCAACCATCAGACCTCTACGATCACATGCCCTGTTGTACTCACTGTTTGTTTATTACTGCTCATACCAATCAGTTTTTCTACTGCTGGTTATGGGGTAATGTGTTTCCTGTGCTTTGGCTAGTAAACATCGCCTTCTATGTGCGGACCCTACTTATGGGCCCTTCCCATCCAAGTGCAGACCGCCAGTGTCACGAGCGTACCATAGACCGCTGGCACCGACTTATGGGGTATTTGGTGACGAATATCGCCGTGTGGGGCGTACTCTGCGTCATGGTTGTCGCCATCTTTCGGCTTGAGCCTGCACCCAAAATCGACGAAATTAACCGAATTGATGAAAACTGATTCTTAATCAATTAGTGCATCGATATTTCAACTATTAAATACTTCATTTGCATCAGGCATTAGTCAATAAACTCAGAAGTCAATGTTAACCTCTCCTTTAATGCATCCTCGTTAGTTTGGTTGATTTAACTATGAAAATTTCCTAATTATTTTTGAAACAGTCACACATTTCGGTGACCATTATAATCAATTATCGCCTTTCTTGTCAATTCCTCAATTCTGAGTCCTCTCTCAGTTTCCTAGTACGCGTCCAAACGCGGTGCGCGTGTTCCTTCCTCCCATCGACCAGAGGCCCCCCATGGTGAGCATAGACGACTTTTTCTCTAAGAAAAGCGGGGCCAAGAAACGGCTGGCGCCTCCTCCACAGCCGCTGGCACTGGCGGAACCATCCGGCGACCCCATTGTCATCTCCGACTCCGACCAAGAGCCAGAATCGAGCCAACCACCGCCGTCGAAACGGGCTAAACCCGCTGCGAAACCAGCAGCCAAACCCGCGGCCAAACCCGCAGTGAAAGCTGAATCATCGACTAAAGCCCTGACTAAACTGGCGGCAGACGTGCTTGCCAGCCTCCCCGATGCTGATTTAAGCGGAATTAGTGTCAGCACTGCCTCATGGCGCGATGGGCCGTCGCTGGGCAATTCCGGCTCAGGCGAGGTGATTGATATTCCTGAGGCGGCACCTAATTGTCTTACGGGGCTTACCATTGTATTTACGGGTCAGTTTACTAAGTTTGATCGCGAACAGGCCGAGGCTACGGCACAACAATACGGCGCTAAAGTCACGAAACTGATTCTGGGACGAACGCTGTGTGTGGTGGTCGGTGACGAAGCGGGACCGTCGAAGATTAAGAAGATCAATGAGCTTGGTACTAAGGCACTCGATCAGGATGGCTTTCTTCAGCTTCTAGCAGAAATGCCTGCTGAAGGTGGTGACAGTAAAGAAGCAGTCAAAGCTCGTGAAGCTCGCGAGAAAGAAGCAGAAAAAGTTGAAGAAATGGCGGCTGCCTTTGATGAACTTGAAGAGCTTGAGAATTTGACGAAAGCCCCGTCTAAACCTAGAGCTAAATCTAAGGCTACTTCTTCCACCAATGCATCCTCGTCATCATCTTCGGGACAATCTAAACAAGTGGATGTACATGAAATCATTGCCACCATACCCGATGCCGTGCTTCCTGACGTTGACCCGTCGCAGAAGCCAAACTTCTTCGCTAAAAAGGAGTCTGGTGGTGGCGGTGGCGATGTTCCCGAGATTCCCGAAGCCGCTCCCAATTGTCTTACGGGGCTTACGATAGTGTTCACCGGTACTTTGCCGACAATGGACCGCGACACTTCCAAAGAGCTTGCTACCAAATATGGTGCTCGCGTCACCGGACTGATTCTGGGAAAAACTGATATAGTGGTAATTGGCGACGAGGCCGGTCCGTCAAAGATCGAAAAGATCAAAAAGTTGGGGATCAAAGCCATCGACGAAGATGGGTTCATCGAGCTTTTGCGTAAAATGCCTGCTGAAGGTGGTGATGGTGACGCAGCCATCAAGGCAAAGCAGAAGCGTGATGCTGAGGCTGAAGCTGCACTTGAAGAAGCCGCCAGAGACGCCGCTCAGGCCCGTCAACAGGCGGCGGTTAGCGACGTGCCGGAGTCCGCTCAGTTATGGACATCTAAATACGCTCCCAGAGATGTGAAGCTGTTGTGTGGTAACAAGGGACAAATCAGCAAGTTGACGGAGTGGCTCTCGACGTGGTTTGAGACTAAACGGCGCGGGTTCACGTTTAAGGGCAATCTGTTCCCCGCAGTGATGCTCAGTGGTCCTCCTGGGGTCGGTAAGACTAGTGCCGCCCACATTGTCGCCCGGCTGCTTGGGTATGATGTGGTGGAGAAGAACGCCAGTGACGTGCGGCTGAAAAAGTTGCTCAATCTGGAGCTTAAACTGGTGTTGGATAACACCAGTGTGGTGGGTTTTTTCCACAAACGGGCGGTGAATGCTGGTGAAGCGCCAGCAGAAAACGTCGACAATAAGCAGAAGTTCGTGCTTATTATGGACGAAGTCGATGGTATGTCTACTGGTGACCACGGCGGTGCCGGGGCGCTTGCAGCCTTCTGCAAGACGACGCTGATGCCGCTCATTCTCATTTGCAACGACCGCTCTTTACCCAAGATGAGAGTATTTGATTTTAAAGTGCTTGATCTCCGGTTCCAGCGGCCTAAGGAGGCTGAGGTGAGGCTGAGACTCATGATGATCGCCCACCGTGAGAAGATTAAGCTTGAGCCACTGGTGATTGCCCAATTGTGGCAGGCTACCGGTAGTGATATGCGCCAGATGATCAATCTTATGCTGCACGTGCTGACGACACTGAAGCACATTGGCCTGGGCGGGTCGAAGGAGTTAGCTCAACAGTGGAAAAAGCAGGCTCCGCTTAAGCCTTTTGACATCACCCCGCGGTTATTGGGCGGTCAGATTTGGCTCCCACAACTGCAACACACGTTGAACGACAAGCTCGACTTGTTCTTTGGTGACATGGATTTGATCCCCCTTATGATCCAAGAGAATTATATCAACAATAACATTCTGGGGGTGGCCAAGGGGCTGAAGCAGGAGCTTTTGCGCATTTCGGAAGCGGCCGACTCCATCTCCCAGTCGGATAGAGTCGGCGCCATGGTCAGAGGCAGTGAGCCCCAGTGGTCGCTCTTGCCGTTCATGGGGATCATGTCGTCGATCGTACCGCTGTCGAAGGTGGCCGGGCTGCCTGGTGGGCGCATCGACTTCCCCAAATGGTTGGGCCAGTACTCGAAGACCAACAAGTTCCAGCGCATGCTCCAAGAGCTCTACTACCACACCCGGTTGCTGACACTGACGGACAAGGTGCTGTTGCGGCTTGACTACATGGGCGACTTCCAACAGGCGTTGCTGAAGCCATTGCTCGCCAAAGGCGAAGAAGGCATTGAAGATGTCATCGAGACTATGGACCTGTACTACATGACCAAAGACGACTACGACAACATCATGGAGTTTGGCATTGGGCCCAGCACCAACCCTGTGGCCAAGGTGCCCACCAAGGTGAAGTCAGCGTTCACCAGGGCCTACAACGGGCGCACCCACCCCACCGCCATCTTCAAGACGGGTAACCTGACGGCGGCAGCGACGCGGGCGCCGAAACAACGGGTGGACTTTGATGACGTCGTCGAGGACGACACCGTCGACGACAAGCCCGAGGTAGAGGAAGACAGCGACGAAATCGACGCGAAGAAGGACAAGTTGATCAAACAGGTGAAGCGCAAAAAGCCTGCGGCAAAGTCGGCAACGACGGCGAAGAAGCGCAAAACTGCCAAATAAGCCACTCTTGCGAATGGATGACGGGAAATGTGTTTAGCCGTTTCTGGTTTTGCATGGGTCTGGTCATTCGCCGAATTTAGGCCCTTGTCGTTTCCTCTAAATTGGCGGGAGCAATTGTCTGTCCCTCTAGGCTACACCGGTTGAGGTGACGACGAGGCGCCACGCCACACACACGATAGAGGAATTTGTAGCATTACCTAACTCTCCAATCATACTAATAAAGGCCAGAAAAGCAACGGAAGGGGGAGGTAAAACGCCAGGATGTTGACAACTTTAGTTC